>NW_022107407.1:9710179-9769365 GCF_000313985.2 Echinops telfairi | reverse complement strand
TCCCATGTCCCCCCGGAACTGTCAGTCCCATTGTTTTCTCCTCCAGATTGTTCATCCAGCCTGTCCTATCCAGACAGGCCTGCAGAGTCAACAGCATGCATAAAAACAAGACGGAGCAAAGCCAAGCAAAAATGTACAACAAAACAGCAACAACATCAAGCCACTGACGAAGAACAAATTAAAATATACCAAGAAAGAAAAGCTTGTGTTTTCCAGTCTAGCCTGTTGGGGCACCATGCCCTTTCTCCAATGTCCACCCTCATCATTCCGTGGAGATTTTGCTACTCCCCTCCACTGCTGTTCCGCTGCACTCCCCCAGTGCTTTGCCTCAGTGTGGTGGGATCAGATCAAGTGCAATTCCCATACTATGTCACTGGTGTTGTCCCCCGCAGGGCCATGGGTCAGTGAGGGGCATCACGTCTCATAGTGGGGCTGGCCATGTGGTCCTCTCTGTGGACTGGCTGCTCTATTTGGGGTCTTTGTCCTCAAGGCCTGGTGGGCCAGGATGTGCTCCAGTCTCTCCTCCTCCCCCAGCACATTTTATTTTTTGTTAATTAATGCTTGTCTTTGGTGCAATGACTGCCACGAGTTTTCTTTTTTTCATATAGCTTCTTAATTGTCTATTAATCAGCCATACATGTAATCTGTGTCTGAGTTCTTTATTTTATGTGTCTTCCTTTTCGCCAATGCCAAACTTTCTTGATCATAGTACCTTTATAGTAGATCTTTGAAATTGTTTTGTATGAGGTTTTCAACTTGACTCTTTAAAAAAAAAAACCAAAAAAAATTGTTTTAGCCCATACTAGATGATTCCCCCTTCTAAATAAATATTAGACTCAGCTGGTAGATTTCTGCAAAAAGTTCTTTTGAAATTTATTTGGATTTTATTAATGTACAGGTCAATTTGGGAAGAATCTACAAGTTAACACTAATGGATATGAATTACAGATCACCCCTGCTATCTGAAAGTCAAGTATTTCTATAGAAACCCTTTGTAAAGTGAAGGAGCAATTCCCATTAATTTATAAAGGAAAAATTGAATGTTCTCAGGCAGAAAATAACCTGAGAAACAATACCAAATAACACAGAAACCCTGAAATAGCACTGGTATCTAGTGCTCACAGACATAGTGTAAAAATGCTCGTTGTTGTTCATAGGAGAGAAACTTGACATCGGCACTCTCACAATGCCATTCTCACTGTGTGGGGAGTATGCTACCTCTTTAACAAGGGCTGAGCACTAGTTTGGATTTTTGACCTTTTTCATAAAAGCAAATCCTCTTTACATGTTTTTTCTTTTAAGTAATAATGTACTCATGCAGAGCTCTGATGGCATAGTGGGGTACATGTTGGGATGCTAACTGGAAGGTCAGCAGTTCAAAACCACTAGCTCTGAGGGAGAAAGATGAGGCTTTCTACTTCTGTAAAGGTTGACAGCCTTGGAAACCTGCAGGGGCAGTTCTGCTCCATCTGATAAGGTCGCGTGAGTCAGAATTTACCTGATGGAAATGAAAATGTACCAATGTATGTTTTTCATCGAAGTGAAGTAGCATAAAGTAAACTTTTTAATGTTTTTGCAGGGGTTACTCTTGACCGTAACCATGGTCTACCTTTTTATTTGTATAGATTTTGAATTTTTAAAAATATGCTATGCATAACCACCCACCAGCAAAATATTTGTAATTTTGAACTTTTTTACATGTTCACTTCTGTGACATTATGTTCATTATATGTTATAAGCCTTCATCTCTTTCTATATTTCTTCATCATAGTTAACAGAGAGGCAGTGCACCCTAAGCAATCTATCTCTATGTCTTTTGTTTTTTAAAATAATGTTTTGTTATATTCAGCATCCAAGTTTTAAAATATCTTTTAAAATTTATGCATAAATATTTATAGTTTTTGAAGCTATTGTATATAGCAATTAAAACTTTCCATTTCCAATTATCTATTGACATAAGAAGCCTGTTGGTGTTGTATGCTAAGGACTGGACTACTAACCACAAGGCCAGCAGTTCAAACCTGCCAACTCTTCTGAAAAAGATGAGGCTATTTGCTTCCATCAAGATTTGTATTCTTAGAAAACCTATATGGACTAGCTATGAGTTGGAAGCGACTCAATAGCAGGTTTTTCTATTATATTGACAATATATAGGAAAGCATAGATCTTGTATTCTGAAATCTTTCTGATGCCCTTATTAGCTCTAGTAGCTATTCATTTATTTAATTATTATTCTACAAGATTTTCTACTTAGATCAACATCACATTGTTTGTAAGTCAAGACAGTATTTTTTCTGGATGTTTTAATTCTGATTATTGATTTATTGAACTGAATAGAGTGTCTAATGATGTTGAGTGAAACCAAACTTCATTGCCATTGTGTGTGTCTTGCTCAAAGCATCTCATTGAAACAGAGTAGACGTGCCCCACAAAGATTCCATCTTTACAAAAGCAGATTAGCTCATTCTCTCCCACAGAGCAATGGTTGATTTTGAACATTAAACATGTTGATCAGCACTTCAACTTAACCACCTTCCACCACTGCTCAGAGCACCTCTGCTGTTGGATAGGAGTTATGACAGAAGCTTTGTTTGATGTCTGATTTTAAGGGGAATATATTCAGATATTCACCCATATGGATGAGGTTAATTGTGGGTGTGTACACTTGTGTGTATGTATTTGTAGATGATATTTATCAGATCAAGGAAATTGCCTTGAAGTCCCAGTTTTCAAAGAATTCTGCCATGAATGAATGCTGAAGTTTTCCAGATGGCTTTCCTCCATCTATTGAAATAAAAACACAATTTTTAATATAGACTGTTTAGATAGTAAGTTGCATTAATGGACTAGAAAGAGTGAACCATAGTTATATTCTGGAGATAAATCCATTTACTCATAATTGTCTTTTTTTACTCACACTTATCTTTTGTCTATATCATTGGATTCAATTTGTTAGTGATCTGATTAAAATATTTGTGCCTATGTTTAAGAAATATTAATTTATAGTTTTCTTTAATTATATCTTTACTTATAATTACTTTGATATTAGAAGGATGCAGCTTCCTTAAAATGTTCCCTAATCTGGGCTTGCCTAATGATTTTCTCATTTTAGATGGGAATTAAGGAGTTTTAGAATGTAACAGAGGGCAAGTGCTCATCTTGTTACATGATGTGACTGGACACGTGATAGCCACATGGCATCCCTTTATGAACTTAAAGTTCATCACTTGCTTAAGTAATATTTACTAGGTGATTTCACTGTACATTTATTTATTTATCTACTCTATTCTTTGGAATGAAGTCATAAAGCTGCCCTTCAAAATGGAAAATTAAGCTCCACTTCCAGAAAGAGGGATTATTTACCTATATTCTTTGGTATTATTTGGTAGAAAGATTTATTTCCAATCGATCATTTATTCAGTCATGTTTATATCAAATCGACTCATGTATATTTATTTTAAATGTTGGTTATATCTAACCAATGATACATAATAATTTTGTTCAAATTGTTCAAGTTTTGGTCATTTGCAAATCTTTCTGTTTGACTTCTATATTTCTTTGAATGGCCTCATATTAATATTTTTATGCATGTCTTCATTTTTTAATCTTAGAAAATGTTCCAAGCTCACCTTGTATTTTTTCTGTTCCACTCCTAGAACCTGTCATTTAACAAAAGATTTCCTAGTGGCTTTTATTGAAAAATGATATTTAAAAACATAATCTTTCTTAAATGAAATATTTATAGAGATAATCACATATTATAAAATTGACTATGGTATTTTATTTTTCTGTTTTGATTTTTAACAGTTTTATGAACATATAGTTTACATATCACACAATTCAATGGTTAAATATCTTGAAAAGAGTTGTGAAATCATGGCTACGATCAATTTTAGAGCAAAAATTGACTATTTTAAAGTACAAAATTCAGTAGTTTTTAGTGTCTTCACAGAATTAGGCAATAATCACTACTACACAACTTTAGAATATTTTCATACCCCAGAAAGAGTCTCATACTTCATCTTGGAGACCACTGATCTACTTTCACTTTCTAAGGATTTGTTTCTATGAATGTTTCATGTAAATGAAGTCATACATGTGGCCTTTTGTGATTGGATTCTTTAATTGAGCATATGGTTTTCAAGGTTCATAGTTGTTGCAGCACATATTAATATTTTATTCTTTTTATGGCTGAATAATAAGAATTTTAGAATGAATATTTAAATATGTTCCAAAATGGCTGCTAGAATTTGATAGGGATTACATTGAATATATAGGTCAATTTGGAAAGTTTTGTCACCTTAATAATATTAAGTCATCTAAAGAGCTGGGAGGCAAAGGGCATTTATAGAGGTCTAGATAAAGACATGTACATATGCAAATATATTTATATGAGGATGGGGAAATAGATCTATGAGCCTATATTTATAGGTTTAGTATTAAGGCAGATGAGCCCTACAGGACCAGTGGTGTGAGTGGTGAAACAGGGAGGGTAGAGGGAGAGTGGGTAGGAAAGAGGGAACTGATTACAAGGAACTATATGTGACCTCCTCCCTGGGGGACGGACAACAGAAAGGTGGGTGAGTGGGGACGTCGAACAGGGCAAAATATGACAAAATAACAATTTATAAATTATCAAGGGCTCATGGGAGAGGGGGGAGCAGGGAGGGAGGGGAAAAATGAGGACCTGATGCCGGGCGTTTAAGTGGAGAGAAAATGTTTTGAGAATGAAGTACAAATGTGCTTTACACAATTGATGTGTGTATGGATTGTGATAGGAGTTGTATGAGCCCCTAATAAAATGATTTAAAAAAATATTAAATCATCAAGGATAATGTAACCGAGAGGAATTACTGAAACCCAAATGAAATCTGAGCATGATAGTGGGAAAAGAGAAAAGTAAAAGAAAATAGATGAAAGAACTAGGAGGCAAAGGGCATTTATAGAGTTCTAAATAAAGACTTGTAAATACGTAAATATATTTATATATGAGGATGGGGAAATAGATTTATGTGCATATATTTATAGGTTTAGTATTCAGGTAGCAGATGGACATTGGGTCCCCACTTAAGTACTCCCTCAATGTAAGAGCACTTTGTCCTATTAAACTGGTATTCCATGATGCCCACCTTCCCGACACAATCACTGAAGACAAATGGGTGTATAAGCAAATGTGAAGAAAGGTGATGGTGCCCGGCTATCAAAATATATAGCATCTGGGGTCTTAAAGGTTTGAAGCCAAACACGTGGCCATCTATCTGAGAAGCAAAAAAGCCCACATGGAAGAAGCACACCAGCCTGTGTGATCACAGGGTGCTGAAGGGATCAGTAATCAGGCATCAAAGAACAAAAAATCATATCATTGTGTGCTCACCTACCAAATACAATTGTTGAAGACTAATGGATGTATAAGCAAATGTGGTGAAGAAAGCTGATGGTGCCCAGCTATCATGAGACATAGCATCTGGGGTCTTAAAGCCTTGAAGGTAAACAAGCAGCCATCTAGCTCAGAAGCAACAAAGCCCACATGGAAGAAGCACACCAGCCTGTGTGATCATGAGTTGTTGAAAGGATCAGGTATCAGGCATCAAAGAACAAAAAATCAAATCATTTTGAATGAGGGGGAGTGAAAATTGGGGACTCAAGACCCATCTGTGGACAACTGGACATCCCCTTACAGAAGGGTAACGGGGAGGAGACAAGCCAGTCAGGGTGCAGTATAGCAATAATGAAACATAACAACTTTCCTCTAGTTCCTAAATGCTTCCTTCCCCCCCTCACCCCCACTATCATGATCCCAATTCTACCTTACAAATCTGGCTAGACAAGAGGATGTACATGGGTACAGATAAGAACTGGAAACACAAGGAATCCAGGACAGATGACCCCTTCAGGACCAGTGGTGACAGTGGTGATACCGGAAGGGTAGAGGGAGGGTGGGGTGGGAAGGGGCAACAGATTGCAACGATCTACATATAACCTCTTCCCTGGGGGACGGACAACAGAAAAGTGGGTGAAGGGAGATGTCAGACGGTGTAAGATATGACAAAATAATAATAATTTATAAATTATCAAGGGTTCATGAGGGAGGAGGGAGTGGGGAGGGAGGGGAAAAATGAGGAGCTGATACCAAGGGCTCAATCAGAAAGCAAATGTTTTGAGAATGATGATGGAAACAAATGTACAAATGTGCTTGACACAATGGATGTATGTGTGGATTGTGATAAGAGTTGTATGAACCCCAAATAAAATGATTTAAAAAGCCCAACAATATTAAATCTTTAATAAATGTCTTTCAACTTATTTAGATTTAAAATTTTTTATTCACTGATAATTGTCAATTATTTGCCAAGCACTTTATTTTTGTTTTTTACTCATTTTTACAAGAATTTGTTTAATTTTGATTTTCAGGCTGTTCTGCTGCTGGGGTATCACAATAAAATTGATTGCTATACATTGATCTTCTTTCCAGCAACCCAGGGCTGTGAGAAAGGGTTGTGTTTTTTGATGACTAATTCAGTCTCCTTCCTTGTTCAACTAGAAGAAGGAAAAATCTAAAGATTTTCTATTTTTTATTGCGTGGGTGCCTTCAGCTAGTGCTTTTGTCAGAGATTGTTCATTTCATATTTAGTTTTCTAACATACAATTGTTCATAACATTGTCTTATAAATTTTTTTCTTCCCGTAAGTCATGTCTTCTTTTAACACTGGCTTAATTTAATTTGAGTGTTTTGGTTTTGTCGTTTTGGTGAGTGTGTTCGTCTGGGTAAACTAGGGAAACAAATCCACAGAAACTCATATATGTATAAGAGAGAGTTATATATATAAAGGGTAAGTGTGCATCCAGAAAGCATCCCAACCCCATCCAATGCAAGCCCAGAAGTCCGACTTAGCCCATATGTCCGATAGCCATCTACAAGTCCTCCTCAAACTCACAAAACACACACAATGATGCCAACTGCAGGAGGATCACAGGCCAGTGGGTAGAAAGTCTTTGAATCCAGTGGTGGTGTAAGCATCTCAGCGCTGGCAGGGGTCTCCACACGGTTGCTCCAGCACCCAGGCCTGCATCAGGGTAAGTCCATGTGGCTTCTCCTCAGGGATGTCTCAGTGAGCATAGCTAAAAGTTTATTATTTTTATTGATCTTTTCAAGGAACTAACTTTTGGTTTTGTTGACTTTTTTTCTAGTTTTTTTTAACTTCTTATTTCATATATTTCCATACTAGTTTTATTATATTCTTCCTTCTGTGTGCTTTTCATTTAGTTTGTTCTCTTCAAACTTGTTAAAGTAGAAAGTTAGGCTACGCTATCATAAGCCTTTCAGTACAAAATCAGATGGGTCATATCAGCTCACAGGATAAAGAGACTGAGATGAATAGGATATAGCTCTGGAAGTTGTTTGTCTTCTGCTAGTGCCTTATTTAGGACACTTGAATAAATCTATTCAGAATTTAGTTCAGTGTTCAATATACCACCAGCTTCAAATTCCTCAACAAGTACCCAGAATTAGTGCTAACCCAAGAATTGGGTTAAGATTTTTGGTTTTATGGTATTGTTTTACTTTCAGCTTTATGCTTTCTAGCCTGCCCCCTGAGAGCAGCTTTCCCCCAAGCTCTTCTCCCTTTTCCAGCTACCAACCTCTGACACCTGTTACCTGTTGTTTGGTAGGCTGTATGTGGAGGCTGGCTGTTGAGTTCCCTTTTTCTTAGCTTGAACCTTAAGTTCAGGCAAGCTCTATGTTCCTGGGTCTTGGGGAGTAGTAATTCCTTAGTGATTCTGCCTTTTCCTTAGTGGTAATATATATATATTGGTGGTCTGGGTCAAGAACTGTTTTCAGGAATTCCTTAGTGATTCTGCCTTTTCCTTAGTGGTAATATATATATATATATAGGTGGTCTGGGTCAAGAACTGTTTTCAGCCCCTCCACCAGAGGTCTTCTAAAGTTCTTTTCCGCCTGCAATAGGTTTTCATTAGTACTCTCTGGGTGCCAGAGTTCTATGTCTCAGGTTAGATGGACAGGGTAGGGCTCTTGCTTCTCCTCTATCACTGGTTGCTCCCTTTCCAGGCTGACATCACAGGGAGACTTTGTTTTGCCCCCTGCCATGCTCCTGGATTTTCTTGTGGCCACACAGTGAGCTCTGTGCAAAAGAGCCTGGGAATGGATATGACCTGTCCTTGGGTCTACATTAACCACAGACTCTATTCTCTCACACTTGCCCTCACACACAACACTTTTTACCCATTTGTACAGCAGTCTTTCTCTTCACATAAGCCAGTGCGAACAGCCAGTATTTGCTCGGATGTCTCTGTCTTTCCTTTATTTTAGGCGAGTTGATAAACTTGTTACTGCAACTCTCCAATAGGTTTTTTGTTTTTTTTTTCTTGTTATTAGGGTGGAAGTGATGCTCTGGTCAGTTTTCTATGTTTCAAACTAGAGCTATGCCACTTTGCGTTATTTTTGATACAGACAACCTTTCCAAGGACAGGATAGTGGTAGAAAACTTGAAGTGACTCATGGAATCCACACGAACTATGCTTTCATGTCTCAATCTCCAACTTGGCCCCATGAAATGCACTGGTGTCAGAGTCCGGCAGGTGGGTCTGGACTCTGAGGTCAGACTAGGGATGCTTCTTTGGGCAACAGTGGTCCCATGAGTGTCATTGATCAGGTTCCCAGAAGGACCTGAATGCGATTGACTCTTGCCTTGAGCATGAAGTGGGGGATGTCTTTCTAGCACTAGCTATCACATGTTGGCAATCCTTGTTGGGTGCATTGATGCTTTCAATGGATTAACCTTTGTCACAAATCTTATTTCTCAGGATCCATTTGTATCTGATTTATTCCTATCCCAAGGGCTCTTGTTCCGAGGAGTATCGGTTGCTAACACTGGTGGTTTCTGTTTCAGGAAGACAATTCAGGAATGTCTTTTAAGAAAAAGTTTCCTTTAAGATACAGAGAAAAGAGAAAAGGTATGTCATGTAGATGTTGAAGAAATATAACGGTATATTCTTTATAATAATTCAATCATGATTAGAATATTGTAATATTCTATTGTAACTAGTGTGATTATGTCAATTAGTGCCCCTTGGTAAATAGTTAATATATGCAGAGATTACTTGATAGAGAATAGGTTTTGCTTCCTTACCACTAGCCACTCAAACTTTACTAGTATTTAGGAATTATAGGAATAATTTGGTGTTACAAATTCCTAAAATTTTATGATTATAAATTCATTTTCTCAATTTTCTCACAACTGTTAATAATAATAATCATAATCTTTTATACTTACAGTTTTAAAAGTATAATTTCATATGTCTATCTTTCTGGTTAATTAGCCCTGTATGTAGATAAATAACACATATGAAACCATATAATAAATTTCTTTGCAAATAGTGAAGGTCCTATGGCAATATGTCTTTTTATTAAGAAAGTGGACATTTTACAGATGAGGACATTGAAGTAGTAGAGGCTAGGAATCCTGACGGAGGCCACATGGACAGTTTCTACATTAAGTGCTCTATTTGGAATATTGAAATGAGGAGCCCTGGTGGCACAGTGATGAAGATCTCAGCTGCTATTAAAAGGTTGACAGTTAAAACCCACCCAGCCACTTAGTGGTAGAACGATGTGGCAATCTATTTCTGTTAGAATTATAGCATTGGAAACCCTGTAGAACTGTTCTATTTTGTCCTATAGGGTCATTCATTATGAGTTAGAAGCAACTCATGGCATTTTTTTTTTTTAGGTTGAAGCCAGAATTCACTCAGAGAATTCATTCATTCTATATGTTCTATATGGGTGGATAGGGTCAGAAAATTTGATACCTCATTTGGAGTTTAGATCTTTCTCATTAAATTTTGTGCTGTACAGTTTCAAAATAAAAAATTCCTACAGTACGTTTTCAAAGTATGCTAATTAAGATTTCAGAGCCCTGTGGCTAACAAACAAAGTCCTAGTTCAAACAAAGCAATGATTGCGAGGATGGTGCAGGATTGGGTAAAGTTTTGCTCTGTTGTACATAGATTAGCTGACCTAATGGCAGCTAACAACCACCACAATATGAGATTCTATAGTAGGAAGGGTTGCCTATGTAAAACAAGAATTGGTCAATGGTCAGTCATTTCTGGAGGTAGTATGATCAAGAATCAATGGGATTTAAGAGAAAAAGTTCAAGCGGTCCTGAAGGAATTGGTGAAAAACAGAGCTCCAGGAATTGACAGACTACAGATTGAGATGTTTTTGCAATGTTGGTAGTACTAGAAATGCTCACTTATTTATGACAAAAAAATTTGGAAGACAGTTAACCTGGCCTACAAAGACCCATATGTGTGCCAATTTCAAGTAAAGATGATCCATTGAACTCAGAAATTATAAAAAATATTCGGGCAGATGTACCTTTGTTGACAAAATTACATCTTTACTCTTTATCAATTTAACAGAGGTCTTGTGTACAAAAAAATAAAAGAGGCTTTGGGCAGCAGATTTACCCAATGTATACTTTGTTTGATTCACTAACTGCTGCTGCCATGAACACCAATTGTGGATCCAAGGAAACGAAATCCTTGACAATGTCAAACTTTTCTCTGACTACTCAGATGCTTCTATCATTAGTGTTCAGTGCATCAAATCTGTTTTTGAGATGTTCCGGAAATTCAGGTGGGACAGAGTTAAGATCATATTCCGGCTTCTAAGGAATTGTTTACTTCTCTTCATCTTTATCCTGAACTCACTTATGAGCAATTGGTGGTGTGTTCCATAGTCTGGTTTTAGCTGCTGATGCTGTGCTTTTCCATCCCATCTTCCCATAGCTATAGTCAATTTGATTTCTATATATGCCATCTAGGAAGTCCGTGTGTTGTTGAAAAAGGTATTTTCTATGAATAAGTTGGTTTTGCAAAATTCTATCATGTGATCTCTGGCTTCATGTCTAACACCAAGCCCATATTTTCCTCTTTGTTTCCAATTTTTTTTATTCCAATGACCAATAACCATTAGTGCATCTTGATTACATTTTGGATAAATTTCCAACTGAAATCATTGGTAGAATTCTTCCGTTTCTTCATCATTAACTTTTGTAATTGGTGCATAAAGTTGAATTGTACTTGTATTGATTGGATCTCACTGAAGGTAGATAGATATAATCTGATCACAGATTGCACTGTAATTCAGGATGGGTTTAGCATAATCCTTTCTGACAATTAATGCTACACCATTCCTCTTGATTGTGATATTCCTGGCATAGTAGATTATATGATTTTTTTAATTCAAAATGACAAATATTAGTCTGTTTTAGCTCACTAGTGCCTAGGATATTGATCTTCATGCGTTCCATTTAATTTTGACCACTTGCAATTTTCCTTTATTCATACTTAACACATTCCAAGTTTCAATCACTAGAAGATTTTTGCAGCTGTTCCTCTTTACCTCATTTTGTGCCCCATCAGAAAATGAAGACCCCAAAATCTCCCACTGGCTTTACTGGACTCATATCATCATGGTTGACTGTCCTCTAAGAAATCAGCTCCTCTTCAGTCTCATTTTGAATGTCCCCAAACCTGAGAGGCCCAAACCTTAGACAATGCTCTGCTTCCCTTGTTTAGAGTTTCAGCATTTGAAATGCTTCAAGGTTATGCATAAGGTTTTCAGCAGCTTCTTCCTCTGAAGTGGAGAACTGAGTCCTTCATAATCTGTTCTTAATCTGAAAGCTCTGCTGAAACCTGTTCACTTTGGGTAACTCAACTGGCATTTGAAATTCCACTGACATAGATTCCAGCATCATAGTATCATACAAATGGACAGATCTGATAAGCTGTGGGAGGACATCAAGACTGTCATTCACAAGGAAAGCAAAAGATAATTCAAAACATAAAAGAAAGAAAAGATTGAACTGGATGTCAGAAGGGACTTTGAATCTTATTATTAGTTATAGTGTAGCTAAAGCAAATGGAAGACAGGATGAAGTCAAGAAGCTGGTGGAAAATTTTAAGGGGCAGCTTTGGAAGACAGCCAAATATTATAATGAATGTGCAAGGAACTCAAAGGAAAGAACACAAAATATCTGAAACTGAAGGAAATAAAAAATACCCAAGCCTGAAATTACAATTTTGAAAATTTCTATAGGCAAAATATTGATGTAGGAAGCATCAAGAGAACATGGAAAGAATACAGAGTCACTTTACCAAAAAGCACTAGTTGACAGTCTCCCACTTCAGCAGGTAGCACATGAACAAGAACCAATGGTTCTGAAGGAAGAAGTTCACACTACACTGAATGCATTAGCGTTGATGCACTAAGAGTTGATGGAATACCAATTGAAATGTCTCAGAAAGCTGAAGAAGCACTAGAAACACTCGCTTATATGGAAGACAGCTACCTGGCCAACTGATTGTACCCATTCCAAAGAAAGGTGACCCAACAGAATGCTCAAACTATAGAACAATAGCACTTATATCACCCACCAGTACACTTTTGCTTGAGATCATCCAACAACAGTTGCAGCAGGGAACTGCTAGAAATTCAGGGTGGATTCAGAAGAGGGCATGGAACAAGAGATGTTATTACTGCTGTCAGATGGATCCTGCTTGAAAGCAGAGAATACAGAAAGATGTTTACTTGTGTTTCATTGACTATGCCAAGGCATTTGACTGTGTGGTCCATAATCAACTATAGATAACCTTGAGAAGAATGGGAATTCCAGAACACTTCATTGTGCTCATGAGGAACTTGTACAAAGATTAAAAGGCAGGTGCAGGAACAGAACAAGGAAATACTGAATGGTTTAAAATCAGGAAAACTTTGCATCAGGGTTGGATCCTCTTACCATACTTTTTCAATCTATATGCTGAGTAAATTATCAGAGAATCTGGGTTATATGAAGAAAAGTGCAGCATCAGGAATGGTGGAAGGCTTATGAACAACCTTCGGTATGCAGATGAGCAGCCTTGCTTGCTGAAAGTGAGGAGGAATTGAAGCACTTGCTGATGAAGATCACATATTAATGCCTTCAGTATGGATTGCAACACAATGTGAGGAAGACAAAAATCCTCACAACTCGACCAAAGGTAACATAGTGATAAATGGAGAAAAGGTTAAAGTTGTCAAGAATTTAGTCTTATTTGGATCCACAACCAATGCTCATCCAGTTTGATCTTTGCTTTCTTTTCTGTGTTTTTAATGATCTTCTGCTTTCCTCATGAATGATGGTCTTGATGTCCTCCCACAGCTTATCGGAGCTGTAAGTTTGTTGTACTGCGATGGCTTGTGTGATACTGTGATGCTGAAATCCATGTCACTGATATTTCAAATGCCCAAAGTGAACAGGTTCCAGTGGAACTTTCACTAGAGTTATATTGCATTGTGTAAAATTGTCGCACAAGCAAAGATGTTCCTTTGAGGACTAAGGTATGCCTGACCCAAGCCATGGTATTCTTCATTGCATCACATGCATGTGAAAGTTGGCCATGGAATAAAGAAGACCATAGAAAAATTGATTAATTTGAATTGTGGTGCTGGAGAACATTGAAAGTACATGGACTGCTAAAAGGGCAAACGGATAAGTATTAGAAGAAGTAAGGGCAGAGTGATCCTTAGAGGTAAGGATGGTAAGATTTCATCTTACATACTTTGGATGTAATGTCAGGAGTGACGAACCCCCAGGGAATGACATCATGTTTAGTCAAATGGACGGTCGATAATAAAGAGGACAACCCTTGATGTGATGGATTTACACAGCAGCTGCATCAGAGGACTCTGGCATAGGAATAATTGTGAGGATGGTGCAGGACTGTGCAGTGTTTGGTTCTGTTTTGCACAGGGTTGCTACAGATTTGAGCCAATTTGAGGGCACCTGACAACCATGATGCTGTCTGTTGCACAATCCTAATTGTGAGGATTGCCTTTTTTTTTGCATTGAATTGTAATCTATATAGAAGGATGCAGTTTTTGATTTTCATCAAAAAATGGCTCAAGTCCTCTTCATTTCTAGCAGCAATGCTTTGTCATCTGCGTATTGCAGGTTGTTAATAAGTCTTCCTCCAATTATAATGCTGACTGCTGCTTTTAACATGGACTGCCAAAACAACAAATCATTCTTATTCAGAAGTATGAGCAGAATGCTCCTTAGAAGCGAGGATGGCAGGGCTTTGTATCACATATTTTGGACATGTTTTCAGAAAGGATCAATCCTTGAAGTGGACATCAGGCTTGAAAAAGAGGAAGCCAATTTCTGAGAAGGATTCACAATAACTGCAACAGTGGGCGCAAACATGGCATCTATTGTGGGATGGTACAAAACAAGTTAGTGTTTCTTCTGCTCTACATTGTGTCCCTATGAATCAACTTGACAGTACCTAATAACAAGAAAATCCACAATCTTGACCTTGTGTTTTTCTTCATATTGTCCAGTTTCTCACAGGATTCACTCAGAATATAGATGGAATAAGTGTAGTAGTAAAGAACAACTTGATGCACATCTTCCCTGATTTTAAACCAAGCAGTTACCCCTTGTCTGTTTGAGTCATTGCCTCTTGGTCTATTGACAGGTTCTGCATGAGCACAATGCATTGTTCTGGAATTCTCTTTCTTTGAAATGTTATCCATAGATTGTTAAGATCTTATGGTGGTATTTTAATGCTACTTGATATAAAATCAGGAAAGGTGTGCATTAGGTTGTGTTCTTTCACCATACTAATTTATTATGTATGCTGAGCAAATAGTCCTAGATTTTTGGAGTACATGAAGAAGAATTTGGTAGTGGGTAGTTACATAATCTCATGTCAATGTGAGGACATTAAGCGTGAAGGGATGGGGGTCTGTCAATCAGGTCAGATGTGTGTGTGTGTGTGTGTGGCCTTCTCATGAGGATTCTGGAAACTTTCTTTTCTTCCTGGAGGCAAGACACACTTTCTCTCTGTTACACATTCCTGTTGACAAACCACATGGAGCCATGCTAATACCCTGTTTCTCCAAAAGTAAGACATCCCCCGAAAATAAGACCTACTTACAGTTTTGCCTCTCGCTGAAATATAAGGCATCTCCCTGAAAATAAGGCCCCCCAAAGCTACCGTAACTCTGGACCGTAGCGGTGGGCGCTGCCACGCAGCTGACGGCTGAAGCATGGCTGGAGCAGACAGGAAGTGCGAGGTCTCTTTTAATAAAACAATAAATGTGTACTGTACTCTTCTTCCTGGACAAATAATACCACCCCTGAAAATAAGACCTAGCGCATCTTTGGAAGCAAAAATTAATATAAGACACTGTCTTATTTTGGGGGAAACAGGGTAGCAGCCAGAGCCCTGGAGATGCTTCCACCGCCATTGGATCCACAATACTTTTTTCTCACTGGCCTGTGATCTTCCTGCATTCAGCATCATTGCATGTGCTACATGATCTAAAGAGGAATTTGTGGACTAGTGTTGGGCATATGGGCTAATATTGGACTTATGGACTTGATCTGGACTGGATTGGGATGTTTTCTCAATATACAATTGCTCTTTTATATAACGCTCTCTCTCACACACAAATGATTGTCTCTGGATTTGTTTCTCTAGTCAACCTGGCCTAACACAAAGAACATATCATCAGGATTGGAGGAAGATCCATTAACAGCCTGTGATATGTAGATTTACAGTCTTGCTTGCTGAATGTGAACAGGCTTAGAGCACTTACTGATGACTAGCCTTCAGTATGAATTGCACCTCCACAGAAAGAAAACAACAATTCTTAGTTCTGTACCAATAAGCAACACAATGATAAGTGAAGAAGAGGTTGAAGTTATCAAAAACTCATTAAAAAAAAAACCTCGTTTTACTTGAATCTACAATCAATGCTCATGAAAGTAATTGTCAAGAAATAAAATATATAGCATTGGACAAATCTGCTGCAAGAAGCTTATTGAAAGTATACAAGAACATATATGAACTAAGGAGCTAAGGGCTCAAACCACGGTATTTTCAATTGCCTCATATACATTTGAAAACTGGACAATGAATAAGGAAGACAAAGGGAGAACTGATGCCTTTGAATTGGCAAAGAATATTGAAAAATACACATACTGCTAGAAAAATAGAAAATCGATCTTGGTAAGAAGTACAGCCAGAGTAATTCTTGGAGGTGAGGATGATGAAAGCTTTTCCCTTATATCTTGGACGTATTGTCAGGAGGGACTGATCCCTGGATGAGAACATTAGGCTAGGTAATGGGTAGAGGGTCAGTGAGATGGGTAAACAATGATTGTAATAACGGGCTCACATGTACCAACAGTGGTTAGGATGGTGCACACCTGGGCAGTGTTTTCTCCGATTGTACATAAGATTGCTGTAAGTTGGAACCAACATGACAGCCCTTAAGACTGCAGCAGCAGCAGAAATAACAAAGAGGTACCTAGCAGCCTTAGTGGCACTGTGATTAAGTGCTCAGCTGCTAACCACAAGGTTACAGGTTTTAACTCAGCAGCTGCTCCACTGGAGGAAGATGTGACAGTCTGCTGTTTTCATTTTCTTCCAAAACCATTTTATTGGGATTAATACAAATATCACATCATTTCATAGTTCCTTCCCATTCAGCAGTGTTATATAATTACTACCACCATCAGTTTCAAACCAGTCTATTCTTTCTTGAACTCCTTGATATCAGCTCCCCTTTAGTGCTCTCTTCCCCACTGTACCCCTGAGGATACGGTATTCTACTTGCTGTCTCTATAGATTGACAGCCTTGAACATGCTATGAAGCAGTTTTCCTTTGTCCTCTAGAGTTGCTCTGATCAGAGCCCTGGTGGCATAGAGCTTATATACTGGCCTGCTAACCTTGATGTCAGCAGTTCAATACCGCCAGCAGCTCTATGGGAAAAAGGCAAGGCCTTCTACTTCTATAGAGGTTTACAGCTTCGGAAACCCACCAGAGCAGTCTGCCCCGTCCGATAGAGTTGCTGTGAGTTGGAATTGACTTCATAGCAGTGGGGTTTTTTTTGTTTTTTTTTTTGGGGGGGGGTTTGTACTGCAGCTTTATGTCCACAAAATTTGTCTTTCCTTCCTTCCATTTTATTTCCCCTTCCTTTTAACCTATTTATTTTTCTCTTCTCCCTCCTATCCTTCTTTAGTTCCTCTCTGATGTTCTACAATGTTTTTTTAGATGGATTGCTATGTGCAAGCACCTGAAGCTTCATTATCTGTTGAGGAAAATCAACTGGAGTCTTTGCCTGAGGAGAGATTTAAGGGAGCCCTGCTAGTTTATAGTCCCGCGGACCAACCCAAACTCCCTAAACTTCTGGGCTTTATTAATTATCACATGTTACTACTGACTTCTTTAGCATCTATAAACCAAACACAACTCACTACATTGAGTCTATTCTGACTCATGGTGGACTTGTATATGGGTTCTGAGATGATAAACGTTCACATAATCAGTCTCATTTTTCTCCTGTGTAGCAGTGGGTGGGTTTGAACTGCTGATCTTGCAGTTAGCAGCCCAACTCCTAACTCACTGAACCTTAGCATTTGTATGTGGAGAAAAGTAGATAAATGAATCCAAAGGGAACCTTGAAGGGCAGAGAGATCATAAAAGCACAACTGAAGGCTATTTGTGGAAGCGAAGAGTACTGGAGGTCTTGTATGGCCAGGAGGCAAACCAAGGGACTGTGGCAAGTGTTTCTCTAATGTGCCAGAAGTGACAAAATGTTGGCTAATGATAGTGGGTCAATGTAGGGATCAAACTGGGGAGTTTCCACATGATTGCAGTTCTTTGTGTGGTGGTGATCCTTGAGAGGGCTTTTAATCCCTGGATTACAATGAAAAAAACAAAACAGCTGTTAAGGAACACAGGCTTAATGGGGGCTATTTTCAGCTTCAATTTTAAAGTTTTATTACAATTGTTGATATTCCCTCGTTCAAAAAACTATAAACAATGATTTTTATTCAGTGTTTGGGAAATATAACTTCCATTGAATGTTGCAAAATTTTCACTTTTTAATTTTCTACTATTCCTGGTAACTTAAGAGAAAACTCATCATCCAATATGCTAATACCAACAAGATTATCAGAGAAACTTTTTTTATTTTCAAGAAAAGACATCAATACCCTGGATTCCCCAGATATTAACATTTGAAGGTGGTATTTACACCACACTGGCTCAGAAGTACATTTTGACCCCAGATCGCCACCTAGTGACCAGACAAGAACCCATGTGGAATCACAAGTAAGTCTATGGTGAAAGTTGTCAGTTTTGTTTTAAAATATGGATTTTGCCTACTGCTTTTCTAATTGTTTTTTGGTTAAAGGATATTCTTTAGGTGCAAAGTCACACCAGAGAAAAATATCAGCGTGCTAAATTTTACCAAATCTCCCCTTCTCAGATTCCCCACTGGTTTTTTGTAGTCTCGCTCTTAGATGTTTTTTAAACCCCTCATAAATTCCAGAAACTCGGATTGAGCCCTATGGATACCTAAGCACGTATTGAACCATATGCTACAACAATGACTTAGAAATGCACACTATGTTACGGATAGTTTCTACAGCTGTTTCTGTGATGTTTATTTATTCTGGTCCTAGCAATCTAGTCAGATGATTCTGGTTTAAATAGGATAAAGTGGAGTGCTTTCCTTCCTGTCTCTGCATTGGTAACAAAGGTGATAAAAGAAACAGGGAAGAAATTCAAACACACTTTCCTTTTCACTACACCCCATTTCCGACAAGCCATGGGTGTTCTGTGCTGTGGCTTGCCTTGCCCATGAGACTGCCCCTTTAAACCTGGGTAATCTGGGGATGCATCCATTACTTGGGCACCAAGTAGCCAGATGAAGCTTGCCAAGACTATTACAGTTGTTTCCAAGTGCTCAGGCTGGGCTCAGCCCCAAAGCTGCCCAATGTCCTCAAAAGCCTCTAAGCACTTTTCCACCAAAGTTCATTACTGAGCACTGTGAGAGTTACCCAGCAATCTGAGGTTGTGGTTCAACCCAAAGATTTATTTGGGAGGAGGGAATGAACCCATGTCACACTTCGTTTTAAAAATGAAATGCTTATGACTGTTACTGACTATTCATCCTATTAATCTACATAGAATCAGGTGCTTTAAAATCCCAGCATTTTAAAAAGCTTTACTACTTGTTTCTGAAATATTGCATTGACTTTTTTTTTTTGGTGGAGGGGGGGCCTTGGGTGTAACTTTAAAAAAAATCATTTTATTGGAGGCTCTTACAGCTTTTATCACACTCCATACGTCCATCCATTGTGTCAAGCACATTTGCACATATGTTACCCTCATCATTTTAAAAGTATTTTCTTTCAGCTTGAGCCCCATTAACTTCTTGTATTTTGTGGAATATGCAAGTTTCTTTTTTTGTTTTGGAGACTGGGCTGTAGTAATATGTTGTTTTTTTAAAAGTTATTTTGTCATTGGGAATACTTTTTGGCTGTGTTTGACTGAAGTTATTTTTATTTGCTTTTGAGAATTAGGAAGTAAAGGGGGATTCAAAAAGTAGGAAAAATAGAATCAGCATAAAAAGACCAACTTTCCTTATTTCCACTGTGATTTTTAACCTGCTTTATTTCACTTCAGAATGTTTACATTTCCAGTGGCAAAATACTTGGGGGGAAAAATCATGATACAATACAATGCTCATGATACAGTTTTATAAATTCTTTTCTCTTTGAAATGTAGGTACGACTGGGTCTTCTTATATTTCCTTTCTTTATATGTTGTAAATGTGAGAATCACAAGACATATTTTGTTCAAATTATCATCCTGCTTGAGATAGGTGTCTTTCCCCCCACCCTTATAATTTTAATCAATCTGACAACTAGGGAGTTGTTAAAAGGTGAAATTAAAATGTTTGTTTACATTTTAGTTTGGCTCTTTGATACTTGTTGATTGATTGTAATTCAAAGAACTAACAGTTGTACACATTTGGGTTTAGCATCAAGTAAAGGTTCTGCTAATGAGTAGAAACTTCCACTTGTTGGTTATTTTGTTGTACTGTGATGGTTTGTGTGCTGCTATGACTATGCAAGCTATGTCAACAGTATTTTAGAAATCATCAGGACCAAGCAAAGTGAACAAATTTCAGAAGGGCTTCCAGCTTAAGAACAGACTGCAAAATTGGAATAATCAAACTCTATTTATGGGAAATTAAGCATTGAAAGCTGTATGAATAGCAGTGGAACATTATCAGAAATGATGCCAAAAGTTGGGGGTAGTTTTCTAACTTTGAGATATTAGCCACTAAACCCCTGTGAAAATAAGAGGAACATTATCAGATGTACTGCTGGAAAATGTGCCCCTCAGGGTAGAAGATACTCAAACAATGGCCAGGTAAGAGCTGCCTCCAGAAATCTGAGTCGATCATAATGTGGCTGGAGTAAAACTTTTGGGACCTTCCTTTGCTGATGGGATGTGACTCAAAATGAGAAGAAACAGCTTCAAACATCCATCAACAATTGGCATGTACAAAGCATGAATGTAGGAACATTGTATGCCTTTAAAACATGAAATGGAGTATATAAAGATTGATATTAGTGTACTAAAATGGACTTGTTATTGACTGTTTTGAAGCAGATCATTATATGGCTTACTATATCAGGAATGACAAGTTCAGGAGGAATGGTATCTTATTAATTGTCTAAAATAACATTTCAAGATCTGTCTTGGAGTACAAATTTGTCTGTGATAGGTTAATATCTATAAGAAGTCCAGTTAATACAACTATTATTCACATTTACATATCAACCACTAAAGCTAATGCTGAAGAAATTAAACACTTCTGCCAATGTCTTCATATTGAAATTGATCAATGATGCAATCAAGATACATAGACAATTACTGGCAATCTGAATGCAGAAGTTGGAAACAATGAGGACGGTAGCATAGCTGGACAATAAGGCCTTGGTGATAGAAATGAAACTGGAGACCAATGAGTTTTTAGTTGTAAATATTTTTTTTTAACATAAAAGGTGACTGCACACGTGGATCTTGCCAGATGGAATACATAGGCATCAAAACGACTATGTGTATGGAAAGAGATGATGAAATAACTCAATAACATCAACCAAAAAGGACAGGGTTTGACTGTGGAACAAATCATCCATTACTCATATGTAAGTTCAGGTTCGAATTAAACAAAATGAAAACAAGTCCACAAGAGTCAAAAATAGAGCCTTGCATATATCCCAGCTGAATATAGAGTAAATCTTAAAAACAGACATGACCGACTGAACAGTAATGGCAGAAGGCCTGAGAGTGGTAGGATGACATCAAGGTCATCACACATGAAGAAAGCAAAAGGTCATTAGAAAGGCAACAAAGGAAAATTAACGTGGATGTCAGAGAGACTCTGAAATGTTCTTTTGAACCTGGAGTAGCTAAAACAAATGGAAACACTGATGAAATGAAAGAACTGAACAGATAAGTTAAAAGAACAACTTGAGAAGATAGAGTATGATGATGAACTGTGCGTAGATCTGGAAACAGAATACCAGAATGGAAGAACATGCTCAGAATATCTCAAGCTCAAGGAACTGAAGGAAAAATCTAAGCCACAAGTAGCACTCACTAAACGATACTATGGACAAAATATGAACAATACAGAAGTCATCAAAAGATGGTGGAAGGAATTAACAGAGTCCTTGTACCAAAAAGAACTGGTAGACATTCAACCACTTCAAGAGGTAGCAAATGATCAAGAAGCAATTATTCTGATGGAGATGTCCAAGCTGCACTAAATGCATTAGCAAAAAACCCAAAAAAACAAAAACAAGGCTTCAGGAATTTATGGAATGCCAATTGAAATGTTTCAACAAGCTGTCTAGGCCAGGAAATTTGGAAGACAGCTACCTGGCCAACTAAATGGAAGTGATCCATATTTGTGCCCCTTCCAAAGAATGTTAAGTTTAATATAATGTGAAAACTATCAAATAATACCATTAATATCCCATGCACATACATTTTTGCTGAAGATAGTTTAACCATGGCTGCAGCAGTACATCAACAGGGAGCTTCCAGAAATGCAAGCTGCAGTCAAAGACGACATGCAGAATCAATGTCATTGCTGATGTCAGATGAGTCTTGAAAGCAGAAAATACCAGAAATGGGTTTATGTGTGTTTTATTGACTATGCATTAGACAGTGGGTAATGGATAACACTCAATGGATAATCTTGGGAAGAATATGGATTCCAGAACACTTCACCGTGCCTATGCAGAACCTGTTCACAGACCAAGAGGCAATTGTAAGAATAGAACAAGGAGATACTGCATAGTTCCAACTCAGGAAAGGGAGTGTGTTAGGGTTGTGTCCTTTAATCATACATATTCAACCTTTAAACTGAGAAAATCATCTGAGAAACTAGATTGTATGATAAAGGCAGCATCAGGGTTGGAAGAAGGCTTATTAACATACAAATGACACAATTTTGCTTGCTGAAAGCTAAGAGGACTGTAGTCTTTGGTAAGAATTACAGCTCAATGTAAAAAAAAAAACCAAATCCTCACAACTGGACCAATAGGTAACATCCTGGTAAACGTAGAAAAGATTGATGTTGTAAAAAAATTTTATGTTGCTTGGATCCACCATCAACGGAAGCAGCAGTTAAGAAGTAAACAACATAATTTATGGAGTGAATTGCTGCATTAGACCTCTTTGAGTTGTTGAAGAACAAGGATGCTTTGAAGACAGGTGTGCCTGGCGCAGGTCAAGGGATTTTCAAAATCTTCATATGCATGTGACAATTGAACACTGGGGAAGAATGGATGCATTTGAATTGTGATGCTGATGAAGAATATTCAAGGTAACATGTACTGCCAGAAGCATAAACAAATTTGTTTAGAACGAAGTACAGCCAAATTGCTCCTTTGTCTCATATACTTTGGACATGGGATCAAGAAGAAACAGTCCTTGGAGAAGGACATGATACTTGGTAAAGTGAAGGGTTGGCATAAAAGAGGAAGACTTTCAAGGAGATGGAGCAACGTGACTGCAACAATTGTATCAAACATAACTATAGTTATGAGGATGGTGAATGATCAAGCAACGACAGCACCTAGCAACAACGAGTGGAGAACAGACATACTGATTGCTGTTTGTTTTATTTTTTTAAATCATTTTATTGATGGCTTGTTCAGCTCTTATCACAATCCATCCTCCATTGTGTGAAGTACTTTTGTACATATGTTGCCATCATCATTTAAAAAACATTTTCTTTCTACTTGAGCCCTTGGTATCAGCTCATTTCCCCACCCATGAACCCTTGATAATTAATAAATTGTTATTTTTTAATGTCTTACACTGACCGATGTCTCCCTTTGGTCACAATGATCTGTTATAACCCCGTCCCAGGGGGAAGGAAAACAGGAAAGTGGGAGAAGGGAGACATCAGTCAGTGTAACAGAAAAGTGGGTGATTACCGTTTTTAGCAACACATTTTTAGCTCCAAATCGTATCATGACTTTGCTATACTTTTGACTTCTGATAACAGCCTGCTCGAAGCAAAATTAATCACAATTGAAAATTCTTATTTTATGTCCTGTGATAGATACAGATGCTTGTTTTCCCTTGAGGGCCTTCAGTTCATTTCTCCTATTGTTTCCCCAGTTTTCCTTAGGGTGACCCTGAGGGAAATAGTGACTCTGTACTTCGGGGCTTTCAAGGACTCTTCCTCACTCTTCTAGATTAAAAACCCATCTTCCCAATTTCCCTCTTCATGTCAGGTATTTCATGGATAAACTTCTACTCTTGGGATACTATCATGTGAACGGAAGCTTTATTTCATATTATAAGCTTCATAAGCTTTATTTAAATTATAAGGAATGCTATTGAAAATTTTATACTCAATTATTGGATGGAGTCATTTTTCATCGAGGAGACTGAGTATTTGTGAATTGGTGTGGGAAATGACTAATTAGAGTTAGGGAATTGAACTCTAAATTCAGAATCTTTTAAATTTAAGCAAATGAAGATAACCCCCACCTATCAGTATAGGTATGAACTACACAAATTTATTTAACTGAATATGCGTTTACTTTACTCAAGGATAAAACTGAAAGAAACTCCATGTTAGTGTTTTATTGGCAGTTAGAGCCCTGATCTTTGTGCTGAGAATGTCCATATATCCACCAGTATGTCCCAGTACTCTTGTGACATTTCGTAAGCATTTAGTAGGTGACAATTTAGCTCGTTGGTATTTCATTTGATTTTGTGACTTGTAAGTCCTTTACTTCAGGGATTTATTTGTTTAGCTAAATCAGTTTAGTGATACTCTGTGATCTTTTGCTTAGGTATAAGACGATGCTTAGGACTGCAACATGGTCCAAAGGAGAGCGAGCACTGACTCTGCATCCCAAAGACCTGGTGTTAGCCCTGGACCTACTCTCAAGGGGCTTTATCAACTCAGGCCAGTCCCAGGCTTCCAGTTTTCTCATTGGTAAGATGAAGTGGTGGAAGCA
The DNA here is from genome assembly GCF_000313985.2 of Echinops telfairi. Lineage (NCBI taxonomy): Eukaryota > Metazoa > Chordata > Mammalia > Afrosoricida > Tenrecidae > Echinops > Echinops telfairi. Next base: position 9,744,939 of record NW_022107407.1, on the reverse strand, counting down.
GTTGCTCCTTTGTAATTTTATTTGTTGTTAAACTTGTGACGTGTCTGCATATTGTTCCCCATTGTCACCGGGAAAACCACTGATAAATGAGTGCAGAGAGCTGCCTCCTTCCCATGTGATCCATTTCCGAGATGAGTTGGATGGAGTAGAGTGTCTGAGAGTCCAGGAAAGTGGCAATAAGAACATGGATGGCTCACGAGTTCAGTGATAATTTTATTGGATTGTGTGGTGACTTCCACTCTTACTTGCTATGTGGTTGTTGTTTGAGTTTTACTCTTATACAGAATAAGAACAAAATACTAGAAAAGGTTTTCATTATAGTTTCATCATATGTCCCTTGATACTTTCTGCGAGACATAAGTTTAATCTAAAATTTCTTTCCTTTTGGTAGTAGAATTAACTAGAACCTGTACAGCATTTGATACATATGATACCATTCGCTAGTCTTTTAGAATAATAACCTTAGCTGAATTAAATTACCTTTATAAAACATCTTCACATTTTGATAAAAAGTATTTCTTAGGGATTACAGCAAAAATTGGATTTGTATGACAATTATCTCAGTGATTAAAGACCTTATGCTTCACGTATATGTGTTTGTGTGAGAAGAGGTAAATATTTTTTTCTCATAGCCATAAAAACAGTAGAGTTTTTTCTCCCTTGTGTATATAGTCTTCCTCCAAGAGGACTGTGGAGAAACTGTCATTGGATATATTAATATTGTTAGGAATATGTTAATATGTAATTATTTTTAAATCATTAAAGTATTTGAGAATTAGAAAGAAAAAATTCAAAATGTTAATCAGATAAACGTTACATTAAAATGAACATTGATAATTTCTTTTTATCATCTGTGTAGTGGCAAGTGTAGTAGACTTAGGATACTGAGATTTCTAAACACCACATTGTACCTCTTTACCTCTATATAATCTAATATAAGTCATTTAACCTCTTGTTAACATTGAAGGGGGGAGGGAAATAAAGGTATCAAGCACATGAATCACTCCTCAGAAAATGCAATTGCAAAGGAAACAGGAAGATATGATTTGGAGTCATATGATGTTAAAGGTCATTTCTTATTTTGAATCTGTAGCATAATAAATTGTTATTTTTTTGAGTGCATAGTCTATTTTTATCAGTATGAATAAAGGAAAAATAAATATGCTTTAAAATCATAGACATTTACTAGAAAAATGTTTAAGATCATATAGCTTATCGATTTCCTTTGTAATTTATTTTCTGATGGGTAACCCAACTGCTTGTTAAGCATTCCCTGAGGCTGTTGCTGAATAACATTTTAATATAAGATATTCATAGAATTGAACTAAAACCCTTGGGGCCATATTAAATAGGGCTAGCACCTTTCTCACACATTTCATTTAAAGCATTTCATTTCCATAGGACCCCTGTCTTGTATTTGGAGAAAGCTTCTGTTTCAAGCAAAGATTTTTCTTCTTTAAATAAAGCCAAACATCTCCGTCTTTTCAACTAGTGTTGTTACCTGATTTTCCACTTCTTTTTGACTGTCTGTCTATATTCAAAATTGTTTGAGTGTCTCCTTGAGTGTGCTGTCCATGACTGAATAAATACAAGGTTTCAAGATGAGGGCATTGTAGGACATTGTTATCTCCAGTATACAGCCTAGGCTTCTGTATACAATACTTTCCCAAGTGAAATTGAAGATGGTTTTATATTTTTATTTATGAATTTACATTCTGTTGCTGAATATAAAGCTTCCTTTTGATTAACCCCACTGAATTAGTGTCTACCACAGATTAAGTCAACTTGCATAGTCCATGGCTTTCAGTGTTTCATCTGTTATGTAAAGATGTGTGTAGCTTGGCAGTTTTATCAAGATGTGATTTAATAATATAATCCTTGTGATGTAACTTGTTATAGTTATCTTACATTTGCAATAGATTGTAAATCCAGAACTTTGTTCATTAATGAGCCAAGATTATGTCATGCTAATTAGGATTAGGTTATGTTTGTTATGTTAATGATGCAAGTTTCAAGCCATGGCCCTGATGTGTTGGAAGGGGGTGGTGCCTATGAGTGGAACATTCATCAGTTTTTTTATACATGACATATAAGGAAAGGGAAGTTAGCAGGGAGAGAGGGACCTTTGTACCACCCAGAAAGAAGAACTGGGAGTGGAGTGTGTCCTTTGGACCTAGGGTCTCTGTGCTGACAACCTCCTAGACCCAAGGGAAGATGGATCCCAAGACACATGGAGATCTCCAAGGAACACCAGACCCCAATTGTTAAACTGCAGAAAGAGCAAGGCTTCCCCTGTAGTTATTACCGTAAATATAAGCTTTTAATCTCCTAAACTATAAGAAAAAATGAAAAAACAATTTTAATAATCAATTTATGGTATTTCTCTCATAGCAGCTCTAAATAACTAAGATAGTACCCTACCGCTGTTATAGAAAATAAGCGTTAGTAGCTTAATATACACACAATTTTTTATCTAATTATTTTCCAGTCCCCTTTCTACAAGTCAGAAAATCCATAAGGTGTTTATGTACAAAGAGTAGCATAAAAATTAAATCTCTAGGGCTTTTGTCTTTAGTAAAGAATTTCTGCCTCTTGGTTTGAACTTAAACCTCAATTTTGAAAAAGCCTGCGCTAGTCTGAGAAGTTAAACTTCTGCGATCCAAGAATGCTGTATTAGTAGGAAACAATGTCCTATGGGAAAGGCAGTCTTTTGTGACTATGACTATTGTGTGACAAAAGGTATTTGCTCTGAACAAGTTGTTGCTTTTGCAAAATTTTATCATGCTATTCCCAGTGTTTTTTCTATCATCAAGATCATATTTTCCAACTATTTTTCTTCCTTTTTGTTTTTAACTTTTGAATTCCAGTACCCAATAATTATCAATCGATCTTGATTGCAAGTTTGATCAATTTTAAACCAAAACAGTTAGTAGAATTCTTTAATTTCATCACTAGCTTTCCTGATTTGTGCATAAATATGAATAATAGTTGTATTTATTGGATTTTCTTGAAGCTGGATAGATCTAATCCTATCACTGACAACATTGGACTTCAACATAGATCTTGAACTGCCCTTTGACAATGAATGTAAACCCACTTCTTTTGACTGTGTCTTTTTCCTGCCATAGTAAACCATATGATTTTTTTTTCAAAATGGCCAATAGCAATCCATTTCAGCTCACTTACTCCTAGAATATTGACCTTTATGCATTCAATCTCATTTGTGATGGCTTCCAATTTTCTAAGAATTATCAGGGTGCACTGTAGCAACGATGAAGCATACAACTTTCCTTTAGTTCTTTTTTTTTCTCCCTATGGTTTTTTAATTTTATTTATTTATTTATTTATTTATAAATCGATTTATTGGGGCTCATACAATTCATCACAATACATAGATCAATTGTGTAAAGCACATCTATACATTTGTTGCCCTCATTATTCCCAAAATTTGCTTTCCTCTTGGGTTCCCGGAATCAGCTCACTTTCCTTTTAAAAATGGATGTATGGATTGTGATGAGTTGTATGAGCCCCTAATAAAATGATTTTAGTTCTTAAATGCTACCTCGCCTCTACTATCATGATCCCAATTCTACCTTACAAATCTGGCCGGACCAAAGGATGTACACTGGTACAGATAGGAACTAGAAATATATGGAATCCAGGAAAGATGATTCCTTCAGGACCAGTGTTAAGCGTGGTGATACCAGAAGGGTAGAGGGAAGGTGGGGTAGAAAGGGGGAATCAATTACAAGGATCTACATATAACCCCTATCCTGGGGGACAGACAACAGAACAGTGGGTGAAGAGAGAGGTTGGAAAGTGTAAGATATGACAAAATAATAATAATTTATAAATGATCAAGGGTTTGTGAGGCGGGGCGGGGAAGGAGGGGAAAAAATGAGGAGCTGATACCAAGAGCTCAAGTAGAAAACAAATGTTATGAGAATGATGATGGCCACAAATGTACAAAGGTGCTTGACACAATGGATGGATGGATGGGTTGTGATAAGAGTTGTACAAGCCCCCAATAAAATGATTTTAAAAATAAAAGGAACTGATACTGAGGGTTCAAGTAGAAAGAAAATGTTCTGGAAATGTTTATGGCAACATTTATACAAGTGCGCTTAATACAATTGAATGATGAATTGTTATAAGATTTGTAGGAGCCCCTCTAGTAAAATGATAAAAAGAAAACAATTGGAGCTATTTCTTATTGTGGGCGGTGCATCACTTGGGGGTGGGGGCAGGGGAATGGCCAGAAGGCTTTCCTCCCCCAAAGGCTTTACTTCATCTGCACCATTATGATTGATTCCATTTTGAGAAGAAGCTCTTCCCCAGGCATATGTTGAGGGCCTTCTAACTCACGGGGCTTAACTTCTGGCACCATCTCTGACAATGTTTTACATCTGTTCGTTAGATTTTCAGAAACTGATGATGTTCTGCTATTAAGCATAGGTTTCAGTAGCTTATGCCTCTGAATTGATCTTTATGCATTCAATTACTTCTTTCTAGTCTGCTCCTAGTCAGGAAGCTCTGCAGAAACCTGTTTACTGGGGGTGAATCCAGTAGTATTTGGAATACCAGTGACATGACTTTCAACATAACAACACACAAACCAACAAGGCATGCCAAACTGATAGACAAGTGGTGACACTAATTCTTGTTGTGCCAAAGATAAAAATTTGTGGGACATAGGTGAATGGACTTTTTGACATGTAACACATTTAATTTTGTGAGTCTTGTGTATCACTTTCCCCATATTCTTTCCATTCTCATTGCTTAAGCCTCTCATAATCTAGGCCTATCTTCCAGCATAGTAGCTCACTTTTTAAGTATCAATTTTTAACATGACTGTCATAAATTCATTTAAAAGTATGTTTCCCAATATATGGTTTATTACTAATCAAACTCTGAGCTATCTAAACAACTTGATGGCAGTCTGTCTACCTTAATATATTTTTATAATCAGAACTAATGAAAATCATTGAAATATGTATGTGGTGCTTTCAATAAAAGGCAACAAAGGAGGTTACATAAAACGATTGAGTTTACACTTTAAGAAAAATTTTTCTACTATAAGCCATCATTATAATTATCTGTAGTGAGTTATCTTTAAAGGAACTAGGGGAGGTAAATTGGTGATTTCTTTCTATCCTAGGACTTGTCTTTTAAAAATAGTGCTGATTTTGAGTAGAGAGCACTTGTATTCTAATTTGCCATATTCTAATTTTGTAATTGACATCTTTGGATACACAAGCCAGTGTGCTTCTTCTGTGTGGACTTAGTTGACTTCTCGCATAGATGGCTGCTTATTTGAGTAGAAGCCTTTAAGACCCCTGACATATGGGTCTTTAAAAAATTCTTCTCTTTTGTACTTGCTTTGGGGGATTTATTCCTGCCCTCTTTCTGATGGGTCAAACTTTAGGCTCTTAGGGTCTCTCAAAGGAGATACAGATCTCTATAGAGTTAAAATTTAGTTGTGACATCATTTTATTCAAGTTTCTTACCCAGCATATTGTGAGTTCAGTAGTTTTACAGAAATATCTGTAACAAAGTAAAAAAACTTTAGACTCCCATTCCAGTTCTTTACCTACATATAGAAGAGATATTAAACAAGTGACTATTTTTAGATGAGAGCAGGATAGATATCTATATTTGGTGAATATCCTGTTGTTTTTGTTGTTAGGTACTGTCAATTTAGTTCCAAATTATAGCGAACCTACATACAAGGAAACAAAATATCACCTACTCCTGCACCATCTTCAAAATTGTTCTTCGGTTTGAGCATATTGTTGCATGCACTTTGTCAATTCATCTCCGTAAAGACTTTCTACTCCTTCAGTGCTTCTCTACTGTGCCAAACATAATGTCCTTCTCCAGGGACTTACCTCTCCTGACAACATGTCCCAAATATGCAAGACAACATATAACCATCCTTGCTTCTAATGAGCACTCTGGCAATACTTCTTCCCAAACAGATTGGTTTTTCCTTTTAACAGTGCACGGTACATTCAATATTCGTCTCCAGCATCACGATTCAAATGCATTGATTCTTATACAGTCTCCTTCATTCAATGTCCAACTTCCAATGCATACCAAACAATTGAAAACATCAGGACTTGGGTCAGGTGAACCTTAAATCTCAAAGCACCACACTTGGTTTTCAATACTCTGAACAAATCATTGGCAGCAGATTACCCAAAGGAATGCAGTCTTTGATAACTTGATTACTTCTTCCATGGCCTTTGATTGTGGAGCCAAGAAAGACAAAATCCTTGATAACATCATATTTTCTATTGGTCCAGGTGGGAGGAATTTGGTCTTCTTGACATTGAGTCATACTCTGTAGTGGAGGCTGCAATCCTTGATCTTCATCAGCAAGTGCTTCAAGTCCTCCTCGCTTTTAGCAAGCAAGATGTGTTCAAGTACATGATCTTCAGTGATCATTTCATGAAGGTGATTTTTTAGCAGGGCCATGATATAAGAACTAATTGTTCTAAAGTTGGAGCTAGGATTCAGTGTGAGCCCTGAACTCATTCCTAAGACTACATTTTTCTTTTGCTATAACTTGGGAGTTAATACATATGTCATATCATCCCATAGTTCAATCATGCCAAACATAATTGTATAATTGCTTCCATAATCCGTCTCCAAATATATGTATACTTTTCCTTCCTAGGATTCTTGACATCATTGTTTTCTTTTCTCCCCTACCCCCCTATATTTCCCCTCACCCTAAACTCATGTTATGATTTCTTTCCCTATAGGCTCAACATCCCTAGGTTTCATTTACAAAAAAACAGAGACAAAAAACACAACTATTATAGGGTGACCCCAGAGCAAACACACCCTAATATACACAAACATAAGCAGAACATAACAGAATGGCTGGAATAATACGTCTTTTTTAATTTTATTTTTTTAGGTAAATGTACTATTATAGCTCTTATCACAATACATACATGCATCCATTGTGTCCACCACATTTATACATTTGTTGCCATCATTTTCAAAATATTTTCTTTCTACTTGAGCCCTTAGTATCAGCTCCTCATTTTCCCCCTCCCTCTCCAACCTTCCCTCCCTCCCTCACCCTTGATAATTTATAAATTGTTATTATTTTTTCATGTCTTACACCGGGGGACAGACAAGGAAAGTGGGTGAAGGGAGACATTGGTGAATATAAGACGTAATATGTCTCTTAATATGGCCTACATGGTGTTGATGTAGCAAGATCTTGTTTGTCTGCCAGCCAACAGTACATCTTTCTTGGTAGAGCTGTCTTCTGTTTCCACAGACACCATGTGTTTTCCAGCTTAATTCCTGAGGTTACAATTGTGTCTGAAGTAGCCTCCAGTTCACCCATGTAGGGGTCTCACTGATGCAGCTTCTGGAGCATGGGATGCCCCCCGACGATGCAGAATTTAGTGTCCCAGTACTCTACGACACCTGGTCTGGGTTCCCAGGATAGCCCCAGATGACCTAGGTGAATTCTGACACCCACTGCATGCCAAGAAAGACCCTCCTCCCTGATGTTCCCAAGAGCATTCTCCATCTCTATGCTCCTCAGGTGGAGTTTAGACTTTCCTCCCCTCCCCTCTACAGAAATGCACCCAGATTTCCCCAAAACTTGACCCTTCCCTTTCCCCACTGCTGCACCTACCCTCCCATCAGTAATCTTCATCCTTTTGACAGGGCCTCCTCACACTCTGGGAGACCTCTCACTAGATCCACAGGTCTACCACTCAGCAGACAGCCTTCACTACCACCCCTCTTCTGTCCATTTGTCCCCAGCTGTCATCAGGTGCACTCTGACCAAGTAACCTACACTGTACTTACTTGGAACAAATGGTGTGTGGTACATTGGCACTGCTGCATCTCTTTACCAGGCTGTCTGGTCCACTGGCCAGAAGACTGGATGGCCTGCAAGCTTGAGCTTGTGCCTCTTCTGCTGATTGTTCCTACAGTAGTGCAGTCATACAGTATTTGTCCTTCTGTGCTTGACTAACTTCCCTCAGCATAATTTCTTTCAGATCCCTCAAAGTGTTCAGGTGTTTGATGGTTTTGTCACTGTTTCTTAGGGAAGCATAGTATTCCATTGTGTATATGTACCAGCTATTTTTATCCACTCTTCTAGTGATGGGAATTTAGGCTTTTTCAAGCTTCTTGCTATTGTGAACTGTGCTGTGATAAGCATGGGGGAGCAAACGTCTGTGTGTGAATTGTGGCTTATTTCTTTGGGGTATATGCCCAGCAATGGTATTGCTGTGTATATGGTAGTTCAATTTCCATCTGTATTAGGTATTGCCATATCCACTTCCACAGTGGTTGTGTGGGCAGAAGCTTAAACTTGAAGGTCATCCCCGCATCCCTGGTATGAATCTCACTTGGCCATGCGTATTATGGGTTTTTTTTCTTTCTTGGATATAATGTTGGATTCCATTGACCAGGGTTTTGTTGAGAATTCTTGCATCTATGTTCATGAGAAATATAGGTCTGTAGGTTTTCTATTCTTGTGGGATATTTGTCTGGTTTGGGTATCAGGGCTATGCTGACTTCATTGAATGAGTTTGGGGTTTGCTATCCCTTTCTATGTTCTGGAGGAGTTTGTGCAGGATTGGTGTCAGGTCTTCTTTGAATGCTTGGTAGAATTCTCCTGTGATGCCATCTGGACAGGGGCTATTTTTCAGTTGAGAGTTTCTTGATGCCCTTGTCTACTTCTTCTTTTGCTGTGTGTCTGTTCAAGTTATTCATGTCTATGTGCATTAATTTGGGGAGAGAGTGATTTTCCAGGTATTTTTCATGTCCTCCAAATTACTGAATTTGTTGAAATATTGTTCTCTTTCATTAGGGTCGGTTGTGACTTCCCTGTTTCATCCCTAATTCTAGATATTGATGTCTCATCCTTCTTTCCCTTTGTTAAGCTTGCTACTGGTTTGTCAATTTTGTAGATCCTTTCAAAGCAACTTTTTGCTCTGTTGATTATTTCCATTGTTCTTCGGCTGTCCATTTATCTCTGGTCGAATTTTATGATTTATTTTCTTTTGCTGTTAGAAGGATTATTCTGGTATCTCTGTTCTCCTGCTTGAGGTGCTGAGTTAGGGTGCTGACCATAATTCTCTCCTCCTTTTTCCTGTGTCCATTTATTGCGATGAAATGACCTCTGATAACTGCCTTTGCTGTGTTCCATAGGTTTTGGCATGTTGTTTTGTCATTTTCAATCGTTTCTAGGAACTTCTTAATTTCCTCTCTAATTTGGGATAAAGCCCATTGCCTTTTGAGAAGCATGTTATTAAGCCAAAAAGTGTTTGTCTTTTTGATGCTGTTCTTTTTATTTTTGATTTCCAGCTTTACTGCAATGTGGTCAAAAAGGTGGTCTGAATGACCTCTGTGTTTGCATTTTCTCAAGCTGGACTTGTGTCCCAGCATGTGGTCTATTTTCAAGCTTGTGCCATGTGTATTGGAGAAGAATGTTTATTTTTGTTGTTGTTTGTTGGAGAGCTCTGAATATGTCTATTAGGACAAGTTATTTGATTGTGTTGTTCAGCTCTTCAATTTATTTATTGAGTTTCTTACCTGTTTCTTTTTCTTTGAAAGTGGTGTATATTGAATTCACCTACTATAATTGTTGATCTGGTGAATTTTCTTTGAGAATTTGGTTGATGGATTTTGAGGATCTTTCTTTGCATATATATTTATTATATTTATGAGTTCTTGGTCTCCTGATCCATAGAGCATTATGCAATGCCCATTCTTATCTCTGGTTATGTCCTGCACCTTGAAGTCTATTTTGTCAGAGATTAGTATGGCGACCCCTTTTTATTTTTTGTCATATGCTTGGTAAATTTTTCACCAACATTTGACTCTCAGTCTATTTTTGTCTGTGAGTTTGAGATGTGTCTCTTGAAGACAGTCAATTGATGGACATTTTGGTCTAATCCAGTATTCTACCCTTTATCTTTCAATAGATGCATTTAAACCATTAACATTCAGTGTAATTTAATCCAAATGTGGATTAGTTGCTGTCTTCTTGTATTATTTGTGCTTTGTATTTTCCTTTCTTCCTTATAGGATGGTGTGTATGTGTGTGTGTGTGAATAGTTTATTTTTATTTTCATTTATCCTTTGGATGTAATGTTTTGGGTACCGTTTTCTGAGTGTTGATTTATGCATGGTGCTATACGCTGTGGTGGTCCCATGTTTGTGTGCTGTGGTTGTTGGTTTTCTGCCCATAAAGAACTGGAAAATATTTTGTGTAATCCTGGTTTTGTTTTTAGGCATTCTCTAAATGTTTCCTTGTTAGAGAAAACTTTATTATCTCCTTGAAATTTGATGCAGAACTTTGCTGGATAAAGGATTCTTGGATTGCAATTGTTTTCTTTTAAATTTTGGAACATGTTGCTCCAGTTTCTTTTTTCCTACAAGGTTTCTGTGGAGAGGTCTGAACTTATTCTCATCTGTTTACCTTTATATGTGACTGCTGGTTTTCTTTAGCTGCTGTCATGATTCACTCCTTTTACTTGACGTTGGATAATTTGACTTGTATATCTTGATGTGTTATTTGGAGGGTTTAATCTAATTGGTGTTCTCTATGTTCCTGAATGGTTATTGTGTTAATCTGGGTACTTTAGAGAAACGAATCCACAGAAACTCATGTATAAGAGAGAGTTTTATATAGTGTTTGGGGACTTAAAGGCTTGAAAGTAAACAAGTGGCCATCTAGCCCAGAAACAACAAAGCCCACATGGAAGCAGCACACCAACATGTGTGATCATGAAGGGCAGAAAGGACCAGGCTTCAAACACCAAGTGTATGTGGGGGGGGTCATATCATCGTGAATGAGGGTGGCACGTGATGGGGACCCAATGCCCATCTGTAGACAACTGGACATACCTTGCAGAGGGGTAGTGGGGAGATGAGTCACTTAGGGTTCAGTATAGCAATAATGAAACCCACAACCTTCCTCTAGTTCTTAAACGCTTCCTCCCCCAACTACCATGACCCCAATTCTACCTTGCAAACCTGGTTAGACCAGAGGATGCACAGCGGTACAGATGGGAACTGGAAACGCGAGGAACCTAGGACAGATGAACCCCTCAGGACCAGAGGTGACAGTGGCGATACCGGGAGGGAATAGGGAGGGTAGAAAGGGGGAATTGATCACAAGGATCTACATATAACCTCCTCTCAGGGAGATGGGCAATAGAAGGGTGGGTGAAGGGAGATGCCGGGCAGTGAAAGATAAGATATAATAATAATTTATAAATTATTAAGGGTTCATGAAGGAGAGGGGTGTGGGGAGGGAGGGGGAGAGGAAAAAAGGAAAATGAGCTAATTCCAGGAACCCAAGAGGAAAGCGAATTTTGAGAATGATGAGGGCAACAAATGTATAAGTGTGCTTTACAGAATTGATCTATGTATTGTGATGAATTGTATGAGCCCCAATAAAATGATTTAAAAAAAAGGGTAAATGCAAATCAAGGAAACATCCCAACTCAGTGCTGCCCAAGCCCACAAGTCCAACATCAACTCATATGTCCACTACCAATCCACAAAGTCCTCCTCCATCTCACAAAACACACACTATGATGCCGACTTTAGGAGGAAAGCCGAATCAGTGAATGTGTAAGAATCACAACACTGGTAGGGGTCTCCATACGGCTGCTCCAGCATCCAGGGCTGTATTGGGGTAGGTCCATGAATCTTCTTCTCCTTGAGGTTGTCTTGCAGTAAGTAAGCCTTGCCAGCTATAGCAGGAACTGGCTAAGGCAGCTGCACCCTTATCCAACCATCAGAAAGCAAGAGACCCGAGAACTAGAAAAGCGAGACTCACTGAGCCATTTATCTCTCTGCCCTTCAATTAACCGCACATGTGTTTATCGGCCAGGTTGACACAATTAACTACCTTAGTTAGCATCTGCTTCTTTGTGATAGTGGGGGAATTTTCTTCCAAGAATTCTCTTAATATTTTAACTGTAGACTTTCTTTCTTTCTTTATGCCAGGACCCCAATAATTCAAACATTGTTTCACTCCATGGAATCCCACATCTTATCAGGCTTCCTTCAGATTCTTTTGCTTTTTTGTTTGACTCTCTAGTTTGCTGAATTCTGCCTGGTTATTGTTGCGATCACTGATTTGGTTTTCCATTTCTTCCATTCTATTGGTGGCATCATTCATCTTATATTCATTAATGCTATTATTCCTTAACTCCATGGCATCACTTTGGTGAGAGGCTTCTAGTAGCTATATTTTTTTCATTTGTTTTCAGGATTGATCCTCTAATTTTCTGTACGGCACTGAGTAATATGTTCAAGCATTCTTTCACTGGTAGTTCAAGGGCTGCTTCTTCCATGTAAACTATTGTGTTTCGGTCATCTTCAGTAATTGAATTTTGTTTCTCTAGATGTTATGCTAGCTGCAGGTGTTGAATTTTGCTCATGTCACGTCTTGGATGAGATGATGGTGGAGTGTAATATTGTGGGATGTGTAGGGGGGAGGGGCTGGTTCTTTAGGTTAGGGGAGGATGAGATAGGTGCTGGAAAACATCTTGTGTGTAGATGAGCAGGGAGTATTAGTTGGATGAATAGGCTGTTTAGTTTTTAGGTGCTCAGGTGAAGGCTTTAAGTAGTAGTATTAATTATTGGTTGGATGAGTAGGCTGATTAATTTTTAGGTGCTAAGGTGAAGGCTTTAAGTAGTAGTATTAATCATGGCCTTCTGTTAGATATAGTAATTTTTAATAAGTTCGAGAACAGAGTTTTGGGTGATGGAATTTGAGGTAATTAGTTTATTGTGGCCAATAAACACATGTGGGGTTAATTGAAGGGTGGAGAGATAAATGGCCCAATGAGCCTCACCTTTCTAGTTCTCAGATCACTTGCTCTGTGATGGTTGGACCTGGGTGCAGCTGCCTTAGCCAGTTCCCTGCTTCAGCTGCAAGGCTCACTTCCTGCAAGATAGTGAGAGGAAGACGCATGGACCTACCCCAATTCAGCCCTGGGTGCTGGAGCAGCTGTGTGGAGAACCCTGCCAGCACTGAGATGCTTCACGTTCACTGATTCGGCTTTCCTCCTGCAGTCAGTGTTATAGTGTGTGTTTTGTGAGATGGAGGAGGACTTTGTGGATTGGTGTCGGACAAATGGGTTAATGTTGGACTTGTGGGCTTGGGCAGCACTGGGTTTGAATGCTTTCTTGATGTGCACTTACCCTTTATATAAAACTCTATCTTATATGTATGAGTTTCTGTGGATTTGTTTCTCTTAAATACCCAGACTAGCACAGACTTTTACTTGGTAAGTTAAAGGAGGTTGTGTGGTGCTGAGGTGGAGAGAATAGGTTCCACGGGTTATTGTGGTTGGGGTAAGGGAGCGGTATAATGAATCTACCAGAATCCTTTATCAACCCTGTTTATTGTGTATATAAATTGTTTTGTTACTGTGCTTGTAATGGTAGATTCCTGCACAAATCAAAAGTATCTGTTTCTACACATGGTCCTTGTGTGTAAATGGGCTATTTTAGTAGATGTTCTAGGAAAGAGGAGGCTTCTGATCAGAACACTATCTGGCTTGTTGCAGGGAAGATGCTGAGAATCCCAGAAATGCTGAGTTCCATTTCCTCTGGCTGGATGAGGAGTTTGTGTTTCCTTCTCAAAATAAAATAGGAACAGGTCTACCAACTTCCTGGAACCCACTCATTGTGGAATCCAGCCATCCCTATGTTTCCCCAGTGCTGATCTCTCTCTAACTATCCAGAGTTATTTTCCTGCATAGCCACTCAGGGAGGGAGCTGGGCCTTGGCTAGGGCTTTTCACCAATGGTAGCTCTACCCTACATGCTGCCATGGCTTTCAACACTCGAGGCCTCCACATGGACATCTGTGGGATGCGCCCAAACTATAGACTGTCCTGGGCCACTTCCCCACACTGGCAAACCACTGTATGGGGGGCTTAGGAGGGAAGGGGAAGAATGTGGGAGTGAACACAGCACCAACAAGGGATGTAAAGCATGAGTGCATGTTGTGAAAAGGGGCAGCATGCATGGCAAGCACCATTGAGCTGCTTGTGGGAGAACCAACAAAAGAACTCTGGGGTTCTGCATGACCTGGTCTCATGTCCCAGCCCCTGACACAGTTACCTTACCCACAAATGTGGCAATCCCCCTGTGAGTTGTGCCTGCAGGCAATCCTACATCAGCCATCTTTCTGGAACCAAGTTCCAGAAAAATGGTAAAAAACTGCAGGGTATGATCACAGCATTGATATGACATTACTTTTATTTTAGATGAATCATTCTATTGTATACAGATTAGATTGTAAGGGATGATGGTGGTAGGGAAACTTGATGGTGACTTGGATGAGGATAATAGTGGTGTAGGTGGTGATTAGGTTCTGGAGACCTTTTGAAGGTAGAAGCAATAGTAATTATTTACTGATGGATTCGATGTGGGATATGAGAGGAAGAGAGAAGTAAAAGAAGACTGCAGAGTTGCCCTAAAAAATTAGAAGCATGATGTGTCTTATGCTGTGACTGTGAAGGCTATGATAAGTTCAGAGGAAGATTATGAGTTCAGTATGGGGCCTGTTAAAAATATTAACTTGGAAATTGGCTACTATAAGTCTTACATTTGTGGGTGCAGGAGGATGAAGTTTGTGACATTTGGGAAGATCAGAACTTAGTATTTAAAGCTGTAAGACTGAATAAAATAGCCTTTGGAATGGATATAAATAGAGATGGTACGTGGTATCAGGTGGATTCTGACTTGAAGTGACCCTACATACAACAGAATGAAACACTGCCTAGTCCTTACCATCCTCACAATTGTTGTTATGTTTGAACCTGTTGTAGCAGCCGCTGTGTCAGTCCATCTCATTGAGGGTTGGGTATTACAGTCATACTGCTTCGTGGAAGCAAGGATGGCAAGATTTCATAACCTCATGTACTTTGGACATAGTATTAGGAGTCACCAGTCCCTGGAGAAAGACATCATGTTTGGTAAAGTGGCGGGGCCACAATAAAGGGAGCGTTTCTTGATGAGCTGGGAATAGAGAAGAGAGGTGCCCTAAAAGCTGAGTCTGGACACTATACTTTATTGTTAGAAATCTGACCGATAAGGGAGAATCAGTGTAGGAGACTGAGATTGGGGAGAGAAGGAAACATACTGAGGGGCAACTAGAGAGATAAATTCCAGAAATAAAGTAGAAAAATGTTACACACACACACACACACACACAAGCACGGTCAATTGCGCTAAATGTTTCAAAAAATAGAATATGGTCAATTGAGTTAAATATTGCTGATAGAAAGGAAAGTAAGAGCTGATACTTGACCATTGGATTTGATGATGTGGAAACAATTTAAACCTTAACAGGAGATTGTTTCTGTAGAGAGGTGACTATTCAACCTGATTGGAATGGTTTCATAGAATTAAGGAGTAGAAATAGACATCTTGCATAGGTAGCATTTTCCAGGAATTATGGTGTAAAGTGTAACGTACATTGGGGAAGTGCCAGGGCTGTATGCATCATCTCTAACCTTAAATGGTCCCTTAGTCACAGCATAATCTTAATGCACTTTCCTGGTCCGTTTCGTCTTTCCCTCTCCAAGCAACTATTTCATGCTCACTTCCCCTTCAAACGCTAGCTCTCCTTGCTGCACGCACAGCCATGACCTTGCTTCTGCATGAAAAAAAAAGAGCAATTAGTAAAACTTTCCACATGCACCCACCAACACACTTCTCAAGTTATCAGTATTTTTTTAGCCTTCTCGTCTTTATAATAATTACTATCATCAATCATTTTATTGGCAGGCTCTTACAGATCTTATAACAATCCACCTTTCAATTGTATCCAGCACATGTGTACATATGTTGCCATCAACATTTCCAAATCATTTTCTTTTTCACCCCTTCCCCCCTCCCACACTTATGAATCCTTGATCAATTATACATTATTTTTAAAAAATTCATTTTATTATGGGCTCATACATTGTGCCAGTATTTACATCTTAAAGGACATTTTACTTGGGTAGAGGCTGCACTCTCTCTTCTCCATTACTCTTTTACTCACACCCCTCTCTTTTTTTTCTTCTTTTTTAAAAAAAAATACTTTTATTGGGGGCTCTTACATCTCTTTTCATAATCCATATATGCATCCAGTGTGTTATCTGCATTTTTATCCAAATAATATGGAATTATCTATGTTTCTCTGGATGAATTGTCTTAAACAGATAGGGCCAACACTTGCACTTGGACACTAGTCTCATATCTCTGGAATACTAATCCACATAAAAATAGAAATTATTCCTTCTCTAATTTCTTCATTAACAGATTTTTCCCCATTAGAAATATACTATACTATCCACTACCTTAAAAAATTGTATCTTAACCATGCTTCCAAATCCTACAACTGCCACAATAAAATTATGGACTATAGACTAAAAAGGTGGGTGGAGAAGGTACTGTGCATAAGATAGGTGAGGGACAGAAAAATTGTGATAGACCAATGGATTGGAGTTGCTGCTGAAATTTTAGATTTATAATTGTTTGAGCATTAAAGGGCAAAATCTATGAAGGTTGGATAGCAAAATTGAGATTTTGGGGGGTGGGTAGGGGAGGGAGTTAGAATTTTGGGCTATACCAAGGTCTTTGGTATGATCAATGGACTAAAGTAAAGAACAAAATTATTAAATGTGAATTTAAAGGAAAGGTGAAGTTACAACTAGAAGGTTGGTCCTATTTGGTTATTGAGAATTCCAAGAATTATGGCAATAGTCATATTGAAGAGAATCAGGGAATCAGTTACAAGATGTTCAAGTAGTGAAGGGACAAGATTGGCATGTCTGTAGATAAGTTCTCCAAGGAGCAGTAGAGTCGGCTGCCACCATGTCAAAGGGACTGAAGGGCTTCCTAGAGGTCTGGGAAGTGCAATGGGCAACAATGACAATACCAGTCACTCTCATTCCTAGGGAAGTCGTGCTTGAGAGGGTTACTCATGAAGCAAGGTATATTTTAAAAGATGAAAATTGTATATTACACACCTTGGAGACACTGTGAGTTAAGTTGCCGACTACTGCAATAAAATGAATATTGAAATAAAGCAAGTCACACAAATTATTTATTTTCCTCATATATGTAAAGGTTATATTTGCTTATTATGGAGTCTAATTAATATGCAATAGATTTATTAAGAAGTTTGAAATATTGTGAAAATTGCCAAAATGTGATACAGAGGCTCAGAGTGAGCATATGCTGTTGGAAAAATAGCACCAATAGTTTTGTTCAGCGCAGGGTTGCCACAAACCTTCATCTAGTTAAAGCACAGTATCTATGAGGCACATTGAAGCAAAGCACAATAAAAGGATATATGTTTGTATATATACCCTTGAACCAACAATCATCATAAAGAAGTTTATTCTAAGGTTATATAATCAGATATAAATTCTCATGTCTTATTGCTGGACGTAATTTAGGGACAATATATAATAGAATGTAAAGGTTTATGATTTATTTTAATCTTTTTTTACGCTTTATTCTGTTCTCCAGATTTCCTATCATTAGCATGTTTGAAGTAAAAAAATTAAAATATTACTTTAAATGTAAAAAAACCCTTAATTTGTTGCTGGAGAGCTCATTTAATTAGTTGTTGTTCCAGGGTCCACCATTGAAGCAGTTAATCCTTTAAACTACTCTCAGAGATTTGGGGACTTCAAACTATTTTCTGATTTACCTTGTAATCCACTATAAAGACTTTGTTAAAGGGCTTTGTTGATTTATTTAGTAACATTGTAGCACTCAGAGAAATCAATTACGTAGGCAATAGTTACCAAACAAAAAGTTACCGTAAATGCTGTATAGTTTGGGCTTTGCATAAGTGAATTATCCCTTAAACCAAGATGTGATTTATCTTTTACCACTGAAGCATGCCACCATGATTCCTAACTAGCAGGTGCTATATGCTCTGGTAGTCATAAAAACAAGCAAAAATGAAAATTCAGTTTTAAACCAAGTGTTGAATACAGTACTTATATGATGTTCAAATCATGTTACACTTTAAACTGTGCAATTGATGAGATTATTTATGGACAAAATTAGTGGTTTTCTGGACCTCATCCAGCTGTTGCTGAAAATTCTCTGATTCTTGTGGCCTATGACCTCACGCGATTATAATCAAAACCAGCCTTGTCTTGAAATCCTTAGTTCTTGTTCTATTTTTCCTACTATTCTTTGCTCAAATTTTCATATTCCCCCAGCTGCTGCAGTTGACAGTTTAATCTCTCCAATCAACTATTCTAACCACTTCTCAAATTTCTTCCTCCAGTGACTTTCTCCTGATCCAGCTGCTGTGCACATCTTTTCCATCTCATCTGCCAAAATGGCAGGTCTGCACAACAGCCAGTTATCTGGCTCCTGTGTTCCATTGAAGTCAAATGCTTATTAGTAAAACTAGTACTGTGTTCATTCTACCAAAGAAAGAAATGGAATACAGCTACTGAGGGACCTATATTGATAATAGAGCAAATATCTTCATCTTATGTTTGTGAATTGGCAGAAACTCACAAAGCTCAACAAAATATCTGAAATCACAGTCACATTGTCGTCAGAAAAGATGTTAAATGGAACATATTTGCACAATAGTTTATTGTAGTTTTCTACTTTATTCTTTTATGTATTTGTATGTTTTTTTGCCTCTCAAGTTTTGACATGCTATATGCTTGTAGCTTTACTATTTCTTATTTTAGAGTGAATATTCTAATTTTTTGCTATTTACTATGAGGCTTTCAAAAACTGCTGCAGTGAAAATTGACTTGGCTGATATATCCTAGTTGTTCATAGAGTACACCTAATAGCTGAATTTTAAGTTTTAGCAACCTAATTGAAAGAACTTTGTTACCAAATATTGTATGGGCCAAAGAAAATGCCACCATATTCCACTGACTTTCCATTATGAAATTGAATGAGAAGTAGGTTAAAAGAAACGGCTAAAGTAAAATTTGCTTTTATACAGTGAACCCTCGCCACTTCGCGCTTCGACTTCCGCGGCTTCACTCTATCGCGGTTTTTGCGTAACAGCACCCACTGCCTACACCCGCTCCTTCAGAGGAAAGAGACGGCGACCCACCTGTAGAGTACATCCCTTAAGTCATTTCATAAGCAATTGATTACAGTATTTGTAAGAACTATGTATAATAATACTGTATGTGAAATATGTAATACTGTAAACTAGATGCCATAAATAATATAATAAATAATAAATGATAATTGTAACGTCCAAAATGTTTTACTGTATTTTCCCTTTTTCGTTTAATAAATTGGGTAATACGAGTGTAATGGTGACTAAAGGGTGTTTTTTCATGTCCTCTATGCTCTAACTACGAAAATATTTGATTTACAAATAAGGAATCCTACTTTGCGGAATTTAATTTATCATGGTAGGGTCTAGAACCAATTAATCACGATAAACGAGGGTTCACTGTATATGAGAAAGAAAAATAATAAGATTAAAAAATTGCCAGTTTCCATGTCATCTCAAAAGCTACAATTTGCATATTGGTAGTATAACTCTTTATAATAAAAGCATGATTACATTTTTACAGAAATTGGTCCTACTTTATTTATAAACTATCTACCCAAATCAAACTTAACCCATTATCATCCAGTAAATTTGGACATATAGTGATTCTGCAGGACAGAGTGAAACTGCTACATAGAGTTTCAAAGGCTGTAAATCTCACAGAAGTAGACTGCTGCATCTTCATCCCGAGAGTGGTTGGTGGGTTCAAGTTGCCTACCTTTTGATTTCACAGCTACGCCCTTACCTTCTGTGGCAATTACACAATCTCCTGTTAACTTACAAAGGGGTGGAGTCTAGCCTGTCAATTTAGAGGCTTGAAGGAGATAACTAGCTCACTGGAGGCCAGGTACACACAGACAATCTGCTTGTGTTCCTGCTGACAAAGCACATGGGGACCATGGATGGAACCAGAGCCCTGGAGCTGGAGGAGCCATGTGGAGACCCACGCCAGTGCTAAGGTGCTTCCTCCACCACTGGTTCCACAAATCTTTCCACTCACTGGCCTGCGATCTGCCTGTACTCGGTGTCCTTGCATGTGCTGCATGAGTCTGAAGCAGAATTTACAGACTGGTATCGGATATATGGGCTAATATCAGATTTATGGACTTGATCTGGACTGGGCTGGCCTGTTTTCTTCATATACAATTACTCTTTGATATAAAGCTCTCACTTACGCACATGTGAGTGTCTGTGAATTTGTTTCTCTAGTTAACCTAGACTAACATTATGGTACCGGAAGTGGAAGACTAGAGAAACAAATCATAAGGATGGAGAGTGGATGCTTGTTTGACCTCTGCCTCATAGTAGTTTTTCTTTAGCTAGCCAGAGGTCAGACATGACCATGCAATTTACTGAGTTCTTCTCTGGAAAGAATACAAGAAGTTAAACTTTTTATTCTTTTTCTAGGTTGTTTTCTTTGGTTATTCCTGTTTGAAATGATGAAAATGAAAGCTGTTAATGTATGTTTTGAGCTTAGGGGTAAAAATTGCCTCTTGAATTTCTCAGAAGCTATGTTTATTAGTGAAAATGGCTGACAGAAGGTCAAAGTAGAGGCCTAAGGCAATATTTTGCATCAATGGAGTAGTTTAGATAAGGATTAAAATGAGATAGATAAAGATCGAATTTGATTGTTGTAAGATTGAGTTTAGGATATGGATGTACTACCCTGTTTCCCTGAAAATAAGACTGTGTCTTATATTAATTTTTGCTCCCAAAGATGAGCTAGGTCTTATTTTCAGGGGATGTCCTATTTTTCCATGAAGAAGAATACAGTACACATTTATTGTTTTATTAAAAGAGACCTCGCACTTCCTGTCTGCTCCGGCTGTGCTGCGGCCAACAGTCAGCTGTGCGGCAGCACCCGCCACTACGGTCCAGAGTCCAGAATTATGGTAGCTTCGGGGGGCCCTATTTTCAGGGGGAAGCCTTATATTTCAGCGAGAGGCAAAACTGTAGGTAGGTCTTATTTTGGGGGGATGTTTTACTTTCAGGAAACAGGGTAGGTTTATACTGTTTTCTTCTGCCTATTGTTCTGGTTACAATGACTGATAGAAATGATTAAATGATTATTGGGAAGTGAAAATAGAGAGTTTGTGATACTTCTTGCCTTTAGCCATTAAATTGGAATTTAAATAGGTTATGCTATGCCTGCAAAGAAGGCTCTGAAAACATAAGCCCCCAGGAAGTGCTTTGGAGTGCTCAGGACATTCAAAGGTGAAGAGACTTGCCTAGGGGTCTGTTGACAGGTTGAAGAAAAAAGAAACTCTCTGGCTTTTTGAATTTTGAACTAGTGGTTTGTCCTGAAACTGGACAAAATATTGGAGCATGCAAGTCACTCTCTGCTCTAGGATTGAACTGTTAAAGGGAGCCTATTGGCAGGCTGTAATGCTTGGTAGGTGACCACCTGGAACCACTTGTTGAGTGGAAGTGAGAAAAATAAAGAGACAGGTTGAGTCTTGACACTGACACCCTTGGATCTAGTTCACAAGGACTAGAGGAAGAAATGAGAACAGGTTGACTGGTCTGAAGTTCATGATCTAGCACAAGGGGGCTAGGGATGTTGAGTGTTTTTGCTGGGGCCCATGGTCTAAATGCAAGGCAGCCAAATGGGCACCCTGGCGAGGCTAAGTGAGGCAGCCCACATTGAGTTGACCAGAACCCGACCAGATGGAGAGATTTTTGAGCCTGTGGACTGGTGCATATTACTACTGACTTTATAGAGAGCCTGTCCTGATTTGACTTTGTTTATAAATGCAGACTTCATAAGTTTCCAACTTGAATGAAGATTTTTCACTTCAAAGAATGATTGTCTCTTTAGAGCACTCAGTTATGTGGGCAGTATAAAAATTGGATACCCAAAATTGGGCAGATAAAGGCATAAAGTGACTGGCTTACAAACTTTCATAGGTGGGGAATATATTAATTGGATTAAGGGGCAGGTGATACTTAACTGCAATTACTAGATGTAGAATATTGCATTGTTCACAAATAAAATATTATGTTTAAATGAGAATTTGGCACATACTGAATTGTATGAATTTTAGTTTTATCCTGTTTTGTACAGATAAAATTTTATCATTGTTTTGATAAAAATTTTGTATGGCAAAAGAGTTGTGTAAAAGTGTCAAGTTGACAAGGGGTGATCTGTGGCAGTTACAAAATCTCCTGTCAACTTGTGAAGGGGTGGCATGTAGGCTGCCAATCAGGTTGCAGTTTGTTGACCTCATTTAGAGGCTCAACGGAGATAAATAGCTCACCAGAGGCCAGATACACACAGACACTCTCCTTTTCTTCCTGCTGACAAGCTAAAGAGAAACCACAGATGGGATCAGAGCCCTGGAGCTGGAGGAGCCATGTGGAGACCCATGCCAGTATTAAGATGCTTCCACCACCACTGGTTTCTCAAGACTTTCCACCCACTGACCTATGATCTTCCTGTACTCAGTGTCCTTGCATGTATTACATAAGTCTGAAGCAGAATTTACAGACTGATATTGGACATATGGGCTAATATCAGATTGATGGACTTAATCTGGATTGGGCTGGGCTGTTTTCTTAACATACAATTACTCTTTGATATAAAGCTCTCTCTTACACCTATGCATTTGTTTCTCTAGTCAGCCCAGACTGACACACACACACACACACACACACACACACACACTAAACCACCTGGGATGCTTTAAAACTAATCAACTGGGTTACAATTCCAGCAGTTCTTTTAGCTGTATGTCTTGCATTAAAATTTCACGGTATGTAAATGTTTTGTCTAACTTATTAATATCTATTTTTTTAAAGCAGCTATCAAGAACATCAGCAAGAATCAGAAGATGGTTCCATTTCCTGGTATGAGAGTTTTTTATATGATATAATTTATGGGACACTTGTATATAATGTAATTCAAATGATAGCTATATGTTCAGTAATTGTTCTTTGTAATGTTGATCCACTGAAAAATATTAGCAGTACCTTTCTTCAGTGCCCAACAGCCTTTCCCCTTTCAGACAAATATCCATGATTAGTATATGGCTTTGGAACAAGGTATACTTTCATATGCAACCCCATTAGCTGTGGTTTTGTATGGTGAGTATTCTAGCCAATTCATAAATTAAGGTTTTGCTGTCAACTAGCGGTTCAATTTAAGCAGACTTTGTTTTATTTTATTATGCAATAAAATATTTCACTGCATTTTATAATGTTATAAAAGAGGAGGATAGAAGAGAAAATAGGACCTTTAAAACTTGTGATAAGAAGTATAGGTTTTAGGCAAGAGGCTTAGATAAATTTGAAAATCTTTAGGTGCAGTGCAGTTAGTCAATCTTTAAGCACACTTAGATGCTCATCGCACTCTAAATTTTTCATTTTTGAAAAAATGTAACATAATGCTGGAGAATACTTCATTGAAGATTGTGCTTAAAAGGCAAAGCAAATCTAATATGTATTTTCATGCAATAGAAATTGGAATATAGGCAGAAATTGAACAAACATGCAATCAAGATGCATTGGTAATTGGTAAAGTTTGAAATATGAAAGTTGGAAACACAGAAAGATCAGTAGATCAAGATATATGGCTGTGGCAATTGGAATAATGCCAGCAATCACATGGTAAAATTTTGCAAGACTAATGACTTCCTCATTGGAAACATCCTCAGCAACACGAACAGCAACTGTATATATACATAGACCTCACCAAGGGGACTCCATAGGAGTGGAAAGAAACAATGGATGCGTTCAATATTTTCAGTCATAACAAGGTCAGGGGTTGCCAGTGAAAAAGACCATCGATCGTTAACATGTAAGTTCAGGTTGAAATTGGGGAAAATGAAAGTAAGTCCATGAGAGCCAAAATTGGATCTGAATTTAGACACTTTCTCAAGACTAGATTTGACACATTGAACTCCAGTGATTGAAGACCAGATAAGTTGTGGGATGACTTCAAGGACATCACAAAAAGCAAAGGGCAGGAAAGAACAAAAAGGCCAAAATAGATTTTGTAAGAAACAATGAACCTTGCTCTTGAATGTGGAGTAGCTAAAGGGAATAGAAAGAATGAACAGAAGTAAAAGAAATGCACAGAGGATTTAAAAGGGAAGTTCAAGAAGACAGAGCTAAGTATTATAGGGAAATGTACAAAGATTTATTAAAAAAAACATAAAGTAGAAGAGAAAAACATTCTCAGAATTTTTCCAGGTGAAATAACTGAACAAAATATGCAAACCTCAAGTTGAAGTCTTGAAGGATTTTATGTGCAAGATATTGAATAAGGTAGGAAGCATCAAAATAAGATTAAAGAGATATATCAAATCACTGTACCAAAAATAACTGGTTGCCACTTTAGGAGATAAAATATGATCCAAAA
This sequence comes from Echinops telfairi, assembly GCF_000313985.2. Classification (NCBI taxonomy): domain Eukaryota; kingdom Metazoa; phylum Chordata; class Mammalia; order Afrosoricida; family Tenrecidae; genus Echinops; species Echinops telfairi. The sequence continues at coordinate 9,720,515 of NW_022107407.1, read as the reverse complement.
GAAAAGTCCAAGATTATCTGAAGATGTTACTGAAAGACAAGGCTTCAGACACTTCATTGTGCTCATGTGGAACCTACATATGAAATATGTGGAAGCCATTCAAACAGAACAAAAGAACATAGTGTGACATAAACTCAGGAAAAGTGTTCTTTAGGGTTGTATCATATCACCATACTTACTCTACTTATATACTGAGAACATAACCTGAGAAGCTGGTCTGTTTGAAGAATAACTCAGCATCAGGATTGGAGGGAGACTTATTAATAACCTGTGATATGCAGATGACACAATATAGCTTGCTGAAAGCCCAGAGGACTTGCAGCATTTATGGATGAAGAATCAAGGACTGCAGTCTTCAGTATGAACCACTCAATACAAAGAAAACCAAAATCCCCACAACAGGACCATTAGAAAACATCATAAGTTTAGAAAAGATTGAGGTTGTAAAGAATTTTGTTTTGCTTAGATCCAAAATGAATGCTTATGAAAACAGTTATCAAGAAATCAAAAGAAATATTGCATGGGCAAATCTGCACAATACTTTTTTAAAGTGTTGAAGTGCAAGGATGACTTTTAAAGGACTAAGCTATGCTATGAGATCACATGATAGAATTTTGCAAGATCAATGGCTTGTTCACAGCAAATCCCTTTCTTCAACAACAAAAATAGTGACTATACAAGTGGATTCTCCAGATGGAATATGCAGAAATTAAATTGAGTACATCATTGGTAAGAGATGATGGAGAAGCTCAATATCAGCTAAAACCAAGCCAGGGCTGACTGTGGAACAGACCATCAATTGCCCACATGTAAGTTCAAGTTAAGGCTGATGAAAATTGAAACAAGTCCAAGAGAGCCAAACTATAACCTCGTGTCTATCCCACTTATAGTTCTAGAATATCTCAAGAACAGATTTGACTCATTGAACACTAATGGCAGAAGACCTGATGAGCTATGGGATGATATGAAGATTATTTATGAAGAAAACAACAGATAATGAAAGATCCAGGAAACAATGAAAAGATAAAAGTGGATGTCAGAAGACATTCTGAAACTTGATCTTAATCATGGAGTAGCTAAGGCAAATGGAAGAAATGATGAAGTCCAAGAGCTAAAGAGAAAATTTCAAAGGGCAGCTCAAGAAGAAAAAGTAAGATATGATGATGAAATGTGCAAAGTTCTAGAGTTAGAAAACCAAAAAAGGAAGAACAAGACCAGCACTCCAAACTGAAAGAATCAGAGAAAAAATTCAAGCCTGGAGCTGAAATATTGAAAGATTCTATGGACAAACCTGTGAAAGACACCAGAAGCCTCAATAGAAAAAGGAAAGAAAATGCAGTCCCTGTAACAAAAAAGACCCAGTCAACATTCCACCATTTCAGGAGGTATCATATGAGCAAGAAACAATGGTACTAAAGGAAGAAGTTGAACCTACACTGAAAGTATTAACCAAAAATAAGGCTCCAAGAATTGATTGAATACCCATTGAAATGTTTCAACAAGCTGAGGATGCACTGGAAGCACTCATTCATCTATGCCAGGAAGTTTGGAAGACAACTACTTATCCAATGAACTGGAAGAGATCCATATGTATCCCTATTCCAAAGAAAGGTTGCCAAACAGAATGTTTGAATTATAGAACGATGTCATTAATATCACATGCAAGTAAAATTTTACTGAAGATTATCCAGCAATGGTTGCAGCAGTATACTGACAAGGAGCTGTCAGAAGTTCAGGTCAGATTCAGAAGAGGACGTGGAACAAGGGATATCATTGCTGATGTCAAATGGATCTTGGCCCAAAGCAGACAATACAAGAAAGAGTTTTACTTGTGCTTCATTGACTATGAAAAGGCATTCAATGGTGTGGATCATAACAAGCATAGATAACCTTGAGAAGAATGGGAATTCCAGACCATTCCATTGTGCTCCTGTGGAACTTGTACATGGACCACCAGGCAGTTGTGAAAACAGAACAAGGGCTTACTGCATATTTTAAAATCAGGAAGATGTGCATCAGAGTTGGATCTACTCACCATATTTATTCAATCTGTTGAGCAAGTGTCGAGAAAATCATCAGAGAAACTGGATTATATGAAGCAGGATGCTGTGTCAGGATTAGAGGAAGGCTTACTAACAACCTGTGATAGGCAGAAGACACAACCTTGTTTGCTGAAAGTGAGTAGGACTTAAAGCATTTGCAGATGAAGATCAAAGATTACAGCTTTTCATATCAATTTCAAATCTGGGTAAAGATGACCAAAATTCTCACAAATGGATCAATGAGTAACATCATGATAACTGGAGAAAAGATTGAAGTTGTTAAGGATTTTATCTTGCTTGGATCTGCAATCACTGCTCATGGAAGCAGTAGTCAAGAAATCAAAGGATGCAATTCCTTGGGTAAACTGTTGCATAAGACCTCTTTAAAATGTTGAAAAGCAAGGCTATTACTTTGAAGACTAAGGTATGGCTGACTTGAGCCATGATATTTTCAATTGTCTCAATTGTATGTCCAATTTGGACATTGAATAAGGAAGACTGAAGAAGAGTCAATGGACTAAAATGATGATGCTGGTGAAAATATTGAAAATACCATGGACTGTTAAGAAGAAGAAGAACAAATCTTTCCTGGAGGAAGTACAGCTCTTCAGAAGCAAGGATGACAAGACTTTGTCTGACATATTTTGGAATTGTTATCATTGGAGATTAGTCCCTAAAGAAGGACATAATTCTTGGTAAAATAAACGGGTAGACAAAAAGTAGACTGAAACGGTGATTGCAACAATTGGCTGAAACAGGAACAGTTGTGAGGATGGTGCAGGACTGGGCTTGTTTCTCTGGTGAGCATAGGTTTGCTAAGAGTTCAAACTGACTCAAGGGCACCTAGCAACAACGTGCTATTTTCCAACGTCTCATATGCATCTGAAAGTTGCCTACTGAATAAAAAAGACTGAAGAAGAAGCAATGCACTTGGATTATGGTGCTGGTGGAAAGAAAATTCTACGCCACAGCAGTAGAAATAATGAGTCTGTCTTGGAAGAAATACAGTCAGAACGCTGTATTTATAATTGAGAATGGTGAGACCTCATCTCTCATACTTTGGGTATGTTATTAGAGAGACCAGTCCTTGGAGAAGGACATCATTTTTAGTAAAGTGGAAAGATAGTGAAAAAGAGGAAGATCGTCAAAAAGATTGATTGATCCAATGACTGCAACAATGGGCTCAAACAATACTTGTGAGGACAATGTTTCATTGTGTTGTACCTCAGGTTGCTATGGATCTGAACTGACTCAATGGTCCCTAACAATAAGGATTGAAGACCTATATGTTCAGATCTTTCACAGAACACAACAACATTACAAGTGCTCACTTGTCTATGCCAAGAAATTTTGGAAAATAGGTACCTGACAAGTAGAATATAAATTAAGATAAATTTAAAAATGGTATATCAATAGAAACATGCAGGCTTAATGTAATAGTAGATATGGAATGAGGAATATTATTGCTTTTGCCACATAGATCTCATCTGAAATTAGATAATATTAGTTGCTTACTGTGTTTTATTGATATGCAAAGGAACTTCACTGTATGAATCATAACAAATTGTGGATAAAATAGTGAAGAATGAGAATTAAAATATGCAGTTAAGAGTAACCTATACCTAGACAAAGAGACAATCCTTTGAACAAAAGAAGGGGACATTTATGGTTGAAAGTCAGGAAAGGTGTGCATCAAGGTCCTTTCAAAATACTTATTCAATCAGTATGTTGAGGAAAGACTCTGAGAAGCTGGATTTAAGAAGAAGACAGCATCAAGAATGGAGGATGACTCATTAACAACCTGCGATATGCAGATGACACAACCTTGCTTACTGAAAGTGAAGAGCACTTGATACACGTACTGATGAAGGCAAACAACTACAATCTTCACTGTAGATTATACTTTTAACAAAAAAACCCTCACAACTAGACCAATACACAATCTCATGACAAAATAATAGTTTGGCAGGAATCTCATTTCACTTGGATCCACAATCAACATTATTGCAAATCAGGAAATCAAATGGCATGTCATAGTAGGCAAATCTACAGCTGAAAAAACAAAAACATAAACAAAACAAAAACCTCTTCGAAGTGATAAAAGTAATACTATAACTTGGAGGACTAAAGTGAGACTGACCCAGTGTCCTTATATGCCTGCAAAAGCTTGACAGTGAATATAGAATCCAGAAGCAGATCCAATGTGTTTGAATTGTAGCATGGGTGGATAATATTGAGTACATCATAGACTACCAGAAGAAATAGCACATCTGTCTTGGTAGAAGACAGGTAGACTCCTCATAAGAAAGGAGAATGATGAGACTTTATTTCCTGGACTATAGGCATTTTATCAGGAAAGGCCAGTCCATGGAGAAGGACAGCACGCTTGCTAAATGAGAGGGCTAACAGTGTTAAGAAAATAGGGATGATCCTCAGTGAAATGGTAGTGATTGTGAAAATGGTACAAGATGCTGCAGTGTTTCATTCTGTCATACAAAGGTTTAAATCAACTGGATGGCATTGAACAGCAACCTAATCTATATTTTATATGCTATTTTAATATATTAATGTGTCAATATATTACAATCTATCTTTAATTCTGTATATTATGATCTCATTGGACTTTCAGAATGTTTTATGCATGAAACTAAGGAACCACTGGTGCAGTCTTCATTCTTCCATTTATCAACTTTTTTTCTGAATACGTTCCATGTAGTAGATTGAGGTGGGCACTAGAGAAACAAAGCTGAGTAAGACTGCTGTGGATTTGCTCCCAGTCTAGTGAGGACATGGACTCCCACTAAGAATTACACTTGTATGCACTTAATTGTAGATGAAAGGGTCCTCAGCTGGCCTGTAAGTAGGGAAACAGCCAAACAACCTGGAAAAATTACAAAAGGCAATTTGTAGAGTTTAGTTCCTCTACCTTTGATTTGGCATATAATCCAATATTGCCTTGTGACAGTTCTTAATCATTTCTTCTTTAGCACCTCATTTTGTTTTGTTCATCAAGCCTTTATGTGAAAATGAATATTATGTTACATATTAGTCTTATATTAAGTATGGCAGAATGCTCCTTAGAGGCAATGCTAGCAAGAATTTGTTTTACATACTTTGGACATATTTTCAGGCGATACCAGTGCCTAAAGAAAGACATCATGGTAGATAAAGTGGAGGGAAAGAGAAAAGAGGAGGACCTTCAATGAGATGGATTGACAGAGTGGCTGCAACAATGGGCTCAGAAATGGAAACAATTGTGAGGATTGTTCAGGGACATGTAATATTTTATTCTGTTGTGCATAGAGTCATTATTGGTTGGAACCTACTCAAGGGAACAACGTCAGTCTTTACATTTACAATGTGCTTTCATACACATGACTAAGTTTATATATTGCCAAACATATAATTCCTAGTGAGTTATATTCTTGTTTATCAAGAAACAAATAACTAAGTCCCAGAAAAGGAATGTGACTTGTCCAAGATTATTCAGTAAGCAGGTAGAGGACCTGAAGGTAACAGTTTATTCACTCAATCACTCTTTAAAAACAAATAAACCACAGAAGGACAAATAAACTGCATCAAATTGCTAACTCTTTAGCAAATCCTGATATTGAAAGATGAGGAACTATGAAGAAAACTTCTAGGCTTCTAGAAAATAGAATTAAAAGATAAAAATAAATAATAAACACTTTATTTTCAACATACATTTCATCAACTTAGGATTCTTGGAAATTAACCAGGACAGTGTAGACTTTTTTTTACATTTAATAATGTAAATATTTACATATTCTTTATTATTAGAAAACCAAAAAGAAGTAACGAGTCAAATCAGGACTGTAAGGTGAATGCCTAACCATTTCCCAAGGAAACTCCATACAAGACACCCTTGTTTGATGAAAGGAATGAACAGGAGTATTTCCTGGTGGAGGATCCTCTTGTGACGCTTTCTCGATCAGTAGCATTCTCAAAATGCTTTAATAAGAAGAAAATATTATTATTCTTTCATCCAGAATCTCATTAAGCAAAATGTTTTGAGCATCCAGCAGGCATTTATGCTTTGACTGGTTCACTTCCACCTCTTAGTTGCTGATGATTCAACCGAGTTTTATTTTCAAGATTTTTGTGCTGCATATTATATTTTCTGTTACAACTATTTGCAGATATTATTTAGGAATTTGATCTCACATGCTTACAATTTTCATGGAAATACTTGCAACTTGCTCTTGTCTGCTGCTGATCTGGGTTCAGCACTGTTGTACCCACTAATTAATGGTTGCTCAACTTTAGTTTTTCAGTCAGAAAATGGATGATCATTCAATTGAGGTGCCTACGGTGTCGCTATTGTTTTTACTGTCAAATGTCAATCCACTCCAATTAGTACACAAACAAGATTATTTTTTCCTTGAAAACTGATGTGGCTGGTGTGTCACTATGTATTCCTCTTCAGCATCATCTTGTCCCTCCTTAAATTATACATTTTTAAACTATTGATTTCTTTGGAGGATTTTCTCCACAAGCTTTTCATAAGCCATCGCAAATATTACCATTTTCCCACCCAAGTGTCATCATAAACGTGATACTGGTTCCTGCTTATATTTTAGCAGAATTCATGTCATTTTAATAGGAGCTGTGCTTAAACTGATGTCTTATCTTTCTTAGTGCCTCAAACTATGTCAAGTTAGTATAAATTTACTTTGGTGCAGATTTTTTTTAGAAATCCATGCATCGTTTCTTCATGATACACATTTTCCATTACCTTTTGTAGAATTGTACATATGAATAAGATTCAAATTGGTATTCTCAGGAAGTCCATATTCTTTGGGGCAGAGGACTCAGATGTATAAAAAAGTCAAATATAATACATGAAGTGCTAAATGTACACACTTTGGGAATATATAAAAGAGTGACTCTGTCTTGCACTAGGAAAGATGTTTCAGGAATTTCTAGAAAATGTTACAAATGAGATGATTCTTCAAATGAGTTTTAAAGGATTAGTAGGAATTTACCAGGTAGACACAAAGGACAAGAGGTTGAGGAACGAAAGGATCAGTATGTGAAAATTCATGTGGAAATGAATTAGGATTCATTTGGGAAGGTGAATATAGTTTGATGAAGTTGGGACAAAAAATATATGTCAGAGAGTAGTGTGAGATAAATATAAAAATACAGATTCAGCTCTTAAAGTCTTGTATATTAGTTAGGGTATGCTAAGCTGTATTAAAGATCAACTTTCAAAGTCAAAGGTTTTACATAGTGAAGCATATTTTTTTTTAAATCCTTTTATAGGGGGCTCATATAGCTCGTACCATAATCCATGCATACATCTGTTGTGTCAAGCACATTTGTGCATTTGTTGCCATCATCATTTTCAAAACATTTTCTTTCCACTTGAGCCCTTGGTATCAGCTCATTTACACCCTCCCCAACGCTCCCTCCCTTATGAACCCTTGATAATTTATAAATTATTATTATTTTTCATGTCTTACACTGACCACTGTCTCCCTTCAACCACTTTTCTGTTATCTATCCCCCTGGGAGGCAGTTATATGTAGATCATTTTTATCGGTTCCCCCTTTCTCCCCCCACCATCCCCTTCCCCTTCCCCTCCTGGTATCCCTTCTCTCATTATTGGTTCTGAGGGGTTTATCTGTCCTGGGTTCCCTGTGTTTCCAGCTCTTATCTGTACCAGTGTACATGCTCTGGTCTAGCCAGATTTATAAGGTAGAATTTGGGTCATGATAGTGGGGGTAGTAAGCATTAAAGAACTAGAAGAAAATTGTATGTTTCATTGGTGCTATACTGCACCCTGACTGGGTCATCTCTTCTTTGTGACCCTTCTGTGAGGGGTGTCCAATTGTCTACAGATGGGCTTTTGGTCTCCACTCTGCGCTCCCCCTCATTCACATTAATATACTTTTTTGTTCTGGGTCATTGATGCCTGATTCCTGATCCCATCAACAACTGATGATCTCACAAGCTGGTGTGCTTCTTCCATGTGGGCATTGTTGATTCTCAGCTAGATGGCCACTTGTTTATCTTCAAGCCTTTAAGACCCCAGATGCTATATCTTTTGATATCTGGGAACCATCAACTTTCTTCACCACATTTGCTAATGCACCCATTTTGTTTTCAGACATCGTGTCAGGGAAGGTAAGCATCAAAGAATGCTGTGTTCTTAGAATAAAGTGTTCTTGTGTTGAGGGAGTACGTGAGTTGAGGCCTAATATCTATCTGCCCCGCCAGAACCATTGGTCCTATTGTTTTCTCTTCTGGATTGTTTATCCCTCCTATATTATTTCAATAGACATGCAGAGACAATAATATGCACAAAAACAAGACAAAGCAATTCAAAACAACAAAAGGAAACAAACAAACAAGAAAAAACACCCCAAAACAAAGCAATGGCAAAAAAAAAAAAATGAAAAAAGAAAATCCTATAAATAGTTCTAGGTCCGTTTGTTGACCTTTAGGAGTGTTTTCCTGTATCATCTATAGGCTGTCATGCCCTGGCCTCAAAGTCTATTTTTGGTATTTCCCGGGGACTTCATTGCTTTGCTCCCTTTTCTGCTCTGTTGCATGCCCTTAGTGTTACACCCTTGTGTGGTAGCGTCAGAAGGGGCACAATTCCCGCACTAGGTATCCAGTGTTGTGCTCAGTAGTGCTCTGAGTCAGTGAGGGATGTCATTGTCTCATGGTGGGGCCAGCCCTATTGTCCTCTCTGTACATTGGCTGCTCTGAGCAGGAATATGATCCTCAGGGCTTGGTGGGCCAGGACATGGTCCACTCTCTCTCCTTCCCTCTTTGTTTGCTCTTGTGTGCTCTGATCAGATGTGCCCCTCTACCTGAGCTGTAGCTTTAGTGCTATCCTCTGAAGTACATTCTTCTCTGGGTTGGGGGTAGGGATGGGGGCTGGTGTCCACATAGTTGGCATAGCTGGCATTGTGACTGGCTCCACAGACCTCTCTATGGGTTCCCTGTTTCATGCTGGTATATTGCATTCACGCTTTGGGTTGAAGTCTTGTCCCTCTCTCCCTTTCCTGTGGAAATATAAACAATGCCCCGCCCCCCTTGGGTGGGTAAGTGCCCTGCTCCCCAGCTCCCCAGGTCTTTTTTTTTTAATCACAAAACTGTAGGAGAGACTTTCGTTGGTGTCTTTTATTGGGTGATTACTCAGGGATTCTTGATCTTGTGATGCAACTATTTTCATGGTCTCCAAGCTAGCTACAGAAAGATGGATGAAAGAGAAGAGGAAATTGCTTCAAATATTTTAACACCTCTCAGAAGTGTAGCTTCACTTTGGTCATTGTTCATTGGTCCATACTAGTCATTTTGCCCTACCTGGATTCAAGAAGAGTGCTAAATGCAGATTTTGACAACTCTATACTATGGATGGGGAACACAAATCTTTAGTCAGCCAACCATTTCTGTTATATCTCTGGTTGTCATTCTATATATTTTTATCTTTATCTTGTAAATAATGTTAGAGCAGGAAGATGATAGGATCAAATTTACATGTGTGTTTTTTTTAAGTGCCAGGGAGAGAGAGAAAAATAAGAACATTCTGTATTCCTCATGGTAATCTAGCTATTAGAAGACCAGTACTGGATAAGAGATAGGAGGTCACACTTTTTTTTTCAGAAGCCAAGTCTTTTATTGCAAACAGTAAAGGGTTCCCTATGGGGAGAGGGCTCAAAAAATTGTGTATCTCTTTCCATGAACGTGCCTACCAAAAAGGAGAAGGTTTACACAACCAAAAAATCTAGGAGCATAGGAGGTCACACATTCTTGAGAGCAGACTAAATTACTGCAATTGGCCACAAAATCAAAATGAAGCATGAAGATGAGATTGGCACTGAGGTTTTTGAATCAGAATATGAGTATTTCAGAATTACCCTGAAAACAGAAATAATAGGTTTTCTAGGGAGCATAATACTTACACATATTGGGTTAAAATATCTGTGTAGTTATTTGCCTACGTTCAGGTCCTGTGAAGGCTCCAGCTGACAAGGTCTTCACAGATTTCATTTTAAATTTTGAGTAGCATTTAAAAAAATAATTACCGGCATGTTGTCTTCACACCTTGGAGCACTGGTTTGAAGTTTGTTACCTACATGCCGGCGCGGAGTAGGGAATCAGTGGAGAGGTCTAGGGGGCTGGTCCCAGCCCCAAATACTAAGTGGATGCCTGCGCCTCCCCCGAGAAGAATTTATCTCAAAGGATGGCACTGAATCTGCAGCTTCGGGAGAAGGATATATCTGACCAGAGCACACAGGAGCAGATGACGGGGGAGGAGG
>NW_022107407.1:9702815-9708327 GCF_000313985.2 Echinops telfairi | reverse complement strand
AATGCGCTTTACACAATTGATGTGTGTATGGATTGCGATAACAGTTGTATGAGCCCCTAATAAAATGTTTTAAAAAATAAATAAATAAAACAATAAAAAATTAGTTACCAAATGATATTTATCAGTTTAGCAATAATTAGTATAGGAGTGATAGGTATATGACACTGTTTTTCTCAACTCTTCAGATTATTTTCGTGTATTGGTGCCTATTCTGGAGAATATGTTCTCTGGATTATTCTGTTCTCTGACTTCCTTCTTCTCAGTTTTACTAAAAGTGCCTTCTCTACTTCAGTGACTAATAGAAAAATTGAGTTCAAATGAAAAAAAAACCACCACAAAATGAAAACATATAAGTTTGTGAATATTTGTAAATTATTTTCTATTTTTGCTTCTCCACTACTATCTTATCTTATGTTTTTATGATTGCTTGAGATAATATTATCAAGTAAAAGTGAGTGTGTAAAAGTGATAATGCAGGTAAAGTCATATTGCAACTATAATGCACTGTGAAAATTAGTATTGTAATATTTTCACTGTCATGATTTAATTAATTACATACATTTGATGTATTTCACTTGGTTTAGATGTTTATATTTATTGGCGATTTTGTTTTATTTTATTCACTTAAAACAAGAAAAAGAACCACATAACATTGTACAAAGAAAAAACTCACATCAACTAAAATCATCAGTAAAAGTAGAAGTCAAAGGAGAATCACCACTGAAACCACAATTACAAGAACAGCCCCTACTAATCCAACAAGAACAAATGCCTGAGAAACAAGAATCGCTTATACTGCCATTACTTAGACAATCATCTCAAGAACCAATAACTACGAAACAGGAACCCCTTGAACTGTTATCCCTGTCGCAGCAAAATCAAGAGCAAGTTCTCAAGGAGAAAGAGGAACCATTTGAACAGCAACAACCAGGACAACCATCTCAAGAACAAAGACCCGAGAAACAACCTGAACAAAGACCTGAGAAACAAGAATCTGCTGAACAGCCACCTCTAAGACAATCATCTCAAGAACAAACGCCTGAAAAACAGAAATCCTTTGAAATGCTATCACTAGAGCAGCAAATCCAAGAACAGGTACCTGTGGAGGAAGAACCCATTGGACAGTCATCAACAGATCAACTATTTCAAGAAAAGATGCCTGAGGGACAATAAATTAAAGAACTTTGTGAAAAACAACAGAAAAACTACAAAGGATGACAAGGCAAATGAAATAAAATTAGACTTTTTTCCCACATTATCCTAAGAAGTGTGGCAGTAGATTATTAAAAGCCTGAATTTTATATTGTGATTGCCCAAGTTTTGTTTTTAAATGATTAAGACAAAATTTATGAAATTTCCCTCTCTGTCCTTTTAATGTAGTTTGGAGGGGAGGAGTCTGGTCAGTGATAAAATTTAGTTGGAAATTGCCATATGGCTCATACCTTCCCTTCCTCTTCAAATACTGACCAGTACTTGGTATTTTAAAGGGACTCAACTACCTTGAAAAAATGTATATACTTACAGAGTTATCTATAATTTATCCTGCTTATTTAAATTATACTAATGCATCTTAGAACTATACGCAAGGGGACTTCAAAAAGTGCATGGAAAAATTCAATTATCTTTTCACTCTATTTTCCTACAAACTTTTTGAAATATATATATTTCACATATATATAAATTCAGGTATGTTCATATAAAAATATATAATATATATGCTATTTGGGGAGGTGCATGTCCATGGAATAGCATATTTTTGTGTTATTAAGAAAATGGGCTCTTATCTGTAGGCAACTGGACATCCCCTTACAGAAGGGTCACAGGGTGGAGATGAGCAGTCAGGGCAGTATAGCAATGATGAAACATACACTGTCCTCTAGTCCTTTAATGTTTCCTCTGCCTCCCACTATCATGATCCCAATTCTACCTTACAAATCTAGCTAGACCAGAGGATGTACACTGGTACAGAAACACAGGGAATCCAGGACAGATAAACCCCTCACGACCAATAATCAGAGTAGTAATACTAGGAAGGGAAGGGGAACTTTGGGGGGAAAGGGGGAACTGATCACAAGGATCTACATATAACCCCCTCTCAAGGGGACAGACAACAGAAAAGTGGGTGAAGGGAGACATCGGTCACTGTAAGACTTGAAATAATAATAATTTATAAATTATCAAGGGTTCATGAGAGAGGGAGGTGGAGGAGGGAGGGGAAAAATGAGCTGATACCAAATGCTCAGGGAGAAAGCAAATATTTTGAGAATGATGATGGCAACAAATGTACAAAGGTGCTTGACACAATGGATGGATGGATGCATTGATATAAGAGTTACGAGCCTCCAATAAAAAGATTAAAAAGAAAAAAGAAAATGGGCTCTGAAATCAAACTACAAAAATATGGCTTTCCCATCTATTCACTTTTGAATAAGACCTGACTTAGCTACTCACCCAGAAATTGGACCTAATGATAAGAACACTATCATAAGTTGTTCAAAAGATAAGGTGTGTTATTAATAATTTAGAACAGAGGCAGGCAAATGAAAAACTCTGAAAATGTTATTTATTGTTGTTATTTTATTTTAGTTGTCTTCTTTTGTTGTGACAAAATAAGGCAAGTAGATTATTCTATCTAGAGCTTCTATTAAAATGTTACTGCACTTGCCTCTATAGTATAATCTTGCTTCTTGATTGCCAGAGCATAAATAGAAACATTAGTGATTTTAGGATTGGCTAGTTAAAGATCACTATCTGTCAATTAGTTATGCATTGTTGCCAATGGAAGTATTAAAAAACCTATTATTTTAACATATTTATAAATTCTCAAGTTATTGTTAGATTTGACTATATCATGTGTTCCAATTTAAAGATGAAATATACAATCATCTCCATCATCATTAGCTTTACTTGGGTAGTTAATTTTGGTATATAGTCCCAGGAAGCCATCTGGCATAGTGGGTAAGTACTCTACTGCTAACCACAATTTTGGCATCTACACCTTTAAACCCTATGTGGCCGTTCTGCTCTCTTCTGTAGGGATACTTATGAGTCTGAATAAATGGGGTGGCACTGGAGTGGTTCACACTTTGGGTATGGAGTCAAACTATTTTGATTGAGCTGCATACTTGGTGCATATTTTTACCTTTAAAACTGCATTTTATTTTATTTTTTCCAGATTTTAAAAAGGAAATGTTTATTTTCATGTTATGAGGTGATTACAAACTCCTCTAAAAAAAGCAAAGATGAATTTAAAATATCGACATACATGTTTGTCTAAAAATCCAGAGGAAAAAAACAAACCCTGCAAAATACAGATTCATATCATAAAACATTTATACACAAAAGCTTGTATACTGCAAGAATGAATTACACACCAAGGATCTTGTTCAAATACAAAGGTTCCTCCTCAGGAGAGTCTCCTGTTGGTGGATTTTTGTTTGCTTAAAACAGTTTAAAATATCTTAAAAATAGTTTGAGGTTAGAAAAAAAAAAGTCCCGATGAGCCAGACATATTTCTGAAAGGAGGAAGGCCCCACCTACTCAGCTTTCCCTTGTGCTAAATAGAGTCATATTTGCCAGGGAGTGGAATATCAATTGGGTTGAAAAAATAAAATGAAAGAAGACAACATCTCTACCTGAAGCCAAATATAAATAACAAGATACTTCATCCCTCAGGGAATACATCCAGTCTGTAGTGACACCACAACAGAACGCTGAAAAATAACTTCCTGTTGCTACAAGATGCATTCCAGGGTGGGCTGTGAGGGCGATGTAGAGAGGGGAAGAGGAAGTGAGAGAGGCATGCTATTCCTGGGCCTCGGGGTTGTCTACTACACCCCCTCTCCAAGTGTTGAAATCTGGGTTTTATATTGTTGGATTTTTACACAAGGTGTCTGTTTTGATTTTACCTCAATTCATGCCCCCCACTCCCCTTGCTAAATGGTTATTTTGTTGAGAATAAACAGAGCAAAACATACTCAATCAACAGTTTCTACGTGTGCAAATGATTGATCTTGTTTGCATCCTTTAAGTTGTGTAACCCTTGCCACCCTCCCTTTCTGGGGTCCTCCTTCATGAGCAGAAACTCAGTCCACCCCATCCCTCAAGGTCCCTATAGAATTTTGAGTTGCTCTTTTTAAAAAAAATCATTTTATTAGGGGCTCATACAACTCTTATCACAATCCATACACACATTAATTGTGTAAAGCACATTGTACATTCATTGTCCTCATCATTTTCAAAACATTTTCTCTCCACTTAAACCCCCGGCATTAGGTCCTCATTTTTCCCCTCCCTCCCCGTTCTCCCCTCCATCATGAGCCCTTGATAGTTTATAAAGCTCTTAATTGGATCTCATACAGGTAGTTCTTCAAAGAGCTTAAGGTTCATGGTAGGGTTTTCCCCCAAACTAGTTAAGCTGAACTATTGTTCTGTTCTGTTTTACGATAACTTCAGGAAATAGTTAGGGTTTAAAGATGATCTCAGGGCAATCCAGTTTCAGGGGTCATCCAGCTTCCATGGCTTCAAAGTCTCAAATCCATGATCATGTGAAATTGGGTTCTACACTTCCCCATTTCTGATCAACATGTTCAGTTCACTGCAGACGGTACCAAGAAGTTCTGGTCTCACGGCATAGGACGTCATTGGCTACACATTCCATTTCCTCCTCTGATTCCTGCCTCTCCTTCCTCTGTTGTTCCAGTTGCATAAAGACTGCTTGTGCCTTAGGTGTCCATCTGTAATATTCTTAGAAGAAAATAACGGAAGGAGGGACAAAGGAGACAACATTGAGGCTGCCTCCAGACATAGAATAGAGTTCTTCATTTTAGAGTCAACATTTCATGGGACATCCCAGTAAATTGGCTTAGTAATGTGTTTAGTGCTTCTCTACCTCCTAGAGCCTATCATAAAACTGCATTTTATACTACTTAGCTGTGCTGTCCCTTCTGCCTAGTAAACTATGGACTGCTAACCATAAGTCCATAGTTCAAACTTACCAGCTGGTCATGGGGAAAAGATGAGGCTCCTTGTACCTATAATGATTTACAAAGCCACAGAAACCCTATACCAAGTTCCCCTGAGTCAGATTTTAAGTCTTTTAGTTCTGACTAATATATGGTAATGGATAGTGAATGAATGGATGAGGGGCAAGAGAAGCAGAGCTCTAGGCCAAATCTACCTTTTGGCTATATAGTTTAGAATAATTTACTCATTCTCAAAATCCATTCATTTCCCATTTTTCTTAAAAAGTGAGAATGAAAAAAAAGAAAACGAAAAGAGGAAACAAACAAACAAACAAACAAAAAAACCTGTTAGTAGATCAAGGTCTGTTTGTTGACTGTATTAGTCTGGGTACTTTGGAGAAACAAATGCACAGCAACTCATGGATAAGAGAGAGTTTTATGTAAAGAAAAGGTGCATCACGAAAACATCCCAACCCAATGCTGCCCAAGCCCACAAGTCCAACATTAACCCATTAACCCAACACCAGCCCACAAAGTCCTCCACCTCA
>NW_022107407.1:9690804-9696863 GCF_000313985.2 Echinops telfairi | reverse complement strand
CTGGTTAGACCAGATGATGCACAGCGGTACAGATGGGAATTGGAAACGCAGGGAATCTAGGACAGATGAACCCCTCAGGACCAGGGGTGACAGTGGAGATACCAGGAGGGAAGCAGGGTGTAGAAAAGGGGAATTAATCACAGGGATCTACATATAACCTCTTCTCTGGGAGACAGGCAGCAGAGGGGTAGGTGAAGGGAGATGCCAGCCAGTGCAATATAAGATATAATAATAATTTATAAATTATCCAGGGTGCATGGGGGAGAGGGGAGGAAGAAGGGAAGGGGAGGGGGAAAAAGGAAAATGAGCTGATTCCGGGAACCCAAGAGGAAAGCGAATTTGGGGAATGATGAGGGCAACAAATGTGTAGATGTGCTTTAGACAATTGATGTATGTATTGTAATGAATTGTATGAGCCCCAATAAATTGATTTAAAAAAAAGCACCATGAGCCAATCAAATAAATCCTTAAAATAAAAATCATTCTACTTGAAAAAACAAAGTGAGAATTGATAATATAATCATAGACCATTGGAACTACAAACAAATTTATAGTTGTTTACATGAAGTTGACAACAGATATCATACAATTGATCAACAGGAGGTCATGCAGCTTGCCTGAAGTGACATGGGAACTATAGATTGTATAGGAAAGGGACTTGAACTCATGCTCTCACCTACCTTCCCTCCTCTCTTTTATTTTGTATATATTCTATATTCACTATAATACTCATGCTGTCTTAGTATATGTTTTTTGTGTGAAACAAAGAAATAAAAATATAAACATTTTGAAACATAAAATACTGTGAGTTTATTGCACTGTAGTGGCTTGTATATTGCTATGGCTCTGGAAATCAAGTATTTCAAATACCAGAAAGATCATATATGGTGGACAAGTTTCGCTGAAGCTTCCTGACTAAGAGAGACTAGACTGAAAATGCACATCTAAATATCAAAATTAATTAGTGAAAACTATAGTTCCCACAAGAATGTTGTTTGGTATAGTGCTAGAGGGTGAGCCCAAACTTACCAGTGATCATGAAGATGGCGCAAGTCTGGTCAGTGTTCTGTTCTTTTACACGTAACATCACTGTGGGGCACAGCCAAGCCATAATAATCTAAAATACTGGTGTAAAAGAGTTTTCATTTTATGTTAATGGATATACAAATATTGGTTTATTTTTAAATATTGCATCTATATGACAGCTATCCTTGATGATAGTTTTCTTAAAAAAGAAAATTGAAATTCAAACCCTCATGGTCCAGAATGGGCCCGAGTGTCAGAAAGATGGATTAAATAACCCTTTCAGGAATGCTTGTCACACTCTCAGGTAAGTTTTGGACTAGTAACTAGCAAGGTGGATTATCAAAGTGAGTAGTTCAAACCATGTAGCTGGTCTACTGAAACAGGTGAGGCTGGCTGCTGCTGTAAAGGTTTACATAACCTTGGCTACTCTATATAAGCTTGCTATGAGTCAGAATCAACTTGATAGCAGCAGACTATTTTTGTTACAGTTGTTATTTGTTTAAAAGGGTTTTAAGTGTTATAATTGAACTAAGGATGCAGGTTCAAACAATATATAGTTTTAGTACAGTTCACATGGTGATGGGTAGAGTGTGTACAAGACGGAGGAAGGGACAGCAGAGACATCTTTACACAAGCTGAAACAAGACAATTGCTAACATTCAACAAAAGCTAGTTTCAAAATGAATTTTCAAGGTTGTATAATTGCCAATTTGGTAGTGTATTGTTGTCTGGATAGGCTGTGCTTAGCTATACAAGTTTATTGCTACAGATCCTAGATTCCTGACATGAAGTATGCCTCAGTTCACGCTGCTGTCTTCCCAGGAAATAAACTGCAAAACCAAACTGTAGCATAAATACCAGTTCTCATAAGAACTGGATGAAAAATGTGTCTAGATCACAGCTTTAAGCGAAAAAGAAAACATTGTAACCTGCTTTTCTATGTCTTTCAGATGGCCTGGGAGTGGGTCCCAATAAACTAAAAAAAAGCACCTTTATACCTACTTGAATTCCATTATTTTTTCAATCATGGGTTTTCCATTTAACAGCAATAAAATTATGTCTAGGGATAATTAAAACCCAAAGCATTAGAGTCTCTTTACAGGTTGGAGTGGTGATTTCCTAACTGAATTGACATTACTTTCATTTCTTTCTTTGTGATATTTCTTTTCAGCAAATATTTAAATGTGGTTCTTTGTAATTATGCCTCACAAAAATCTTCCAGAGAACCAGAGGGATAGGAAATAACCCGTGTCCACATCACCTTTCATCTGGGCCTTTAAAATGGCTCTGGTCAACCTCTAAGCACTTGAGTTTTCTTTTTCTGAGATGCACTTAGAGCTGTTATGTCCCTATTTGTTTGTGCTCTTACCATACTTAAAGAACTTACCTTTACATTTTGGTTAAAAATATAAAATTGTGTGCCTTTTAGTGTGTTACATTTTAACAATAAGAACTTAAATCTTTACCACTTAAAGATATTGAGCATTGTCATTTTTAGAATTTAGTAATTTTTACTGTTAAAATAATTATAATTATTAACAATAGGCTCAATTGTCTCCAAATCTTTTATACATATATTATTTTCTTATGCTTAAAATGTCTTAGTACACTATTACTTATTATTTAATATTTATTGACTTCACACATCGATTTCTGTTAACAACTATACCTTGTGAAATTTGCCATATGTATTTTTTTATGGTCTTATTTACAAAATCTTTAAAGAATTATAAAGTTTATAATCCAAAGTCCACAAAGTCTAAATCAAAACTAGTGTTTTGTATGAAGTATAACTTGAAGTTTTGAAATTGTGCTGTACTTTTCTTTTGTTCAGAATGCATAGAGTTGCTGTATTCATTCCCAGAACTGCACTAAGTATGCCACAGCACAGGAACAACTCAAAATATTGACCCAAGGTGTCAAGCACTTGAAAATATTTAAAGACTTTCAGGGATGTCTTTATAACTTTAGCATGCACTAAAAACATTTAGTTTTTCTTTTAATTGAACAACACTTTGTGTCTCAGTGTGTATGTGTGAGTGTGTGTGTGTGTGTGTGTGTGAGAGAGAGAGAGAGAGAGAGAGAGAGACAGAAATGCTGTTAAAAGAGGGATGTACTTGTTTTTTGCTTTTACTAAAGCGATAAAGGCTAGTAGATTTGAACTGCCTTTTTAATGTTCTTTTTCTAATATTCCTAAGATACACTGGCTAACAAAAATTTGAAGAGTATAAACATTTTTAAAAATAAAATCTCTGAGGAACACCAACATACACACACACACACACACACACACACACACACACACACACACAAGCATCTCTTGTTTGTTGCCTCCTGATATTTAAAGAATGCAGATTGAGCCTGACTGTCCACCTACATTCATTGCACTGAAGCTGATCTCATCAAAATGGATGAACAGATTCCAAATGTCCTTGGAGTTGGTGAGCCATGAATCAACTTAGATCTTTCAGTTTATGCTTCAGCAGCATTAGAGATATATAAGACACCTTTTTTTTTGAGCCATTAAAAAAATTACAGCAGCTTAAAATACATGAAATATTATTACCATTATGAAACTCCTATCCTATGACCACCAAAAAGATTTCCTGTTAGAAATTCATGCTACAATTTTCCTCCTTTTCCAATTTGATTTTATCTTCAATATATGACCTTTCTTTAAGTTGCTTTCTATATTCTACTAAGTATAGAGTTGAATCCTTTTATGATGTATGTTCAATCTGTATATTGAGCAAATCACCTGAGCTGGATGAAGAATTGAGCATCAGGTTTGGAAGGCATCTCATTAGCAGCCTGAAATAAGCAAATGACACACCATTGCTGGCTAAAATAGGTGTTTACACACTTAGTGAAGAACTGAGAATACAGTCTTTAATATGTATTAAAATCATATAAAGAAAATAAAAATTCTCACAACAGGATCAATAAGTAATAGCATGTTAAACAGTGGAAAGATTGAAATTGTCAGGGATTTAATTTTACCTGAATCCATGATCAATATTCTAGTCTCAGAGAGTAAAAAATGGTAGTTGTTCATGGAGGCAATTAGCCATATATTCCATATTATTCTCCTGTTCTTGACTCCCCTTTCTCTGCTGATTCAGATGTATATAGGCTAATTGTTGCATTTTAAGTGACCACTAGAAAGATTGTCAGATCCCAGGTACTATTCAATGAACTATGAGGTGGAGCAGAAGCACTGATCTTTGACATATGCTTTAATTCTGTTATCTCGATTTATATAAAGATGAAGAATCAATCAAGTCAATGGACCATACTTCCCTGAGAAGTGACATATCAAGCCCCATTTCTTGAAAACCGCCAATCTCTGTTATGTCTATAAATAATATCTACCTTCCTATAACATTTTTTGGTGGGTATAGAGGGAAATATTTAGTTTTAGAAGAAGAAAAATGTTATGTGGGATCACTGTGAATCAGAATCAACTCAACATCAGTGCTCCATGCTGCCTAAGGCAACCCCGCACACTCTCCAGGGGCCTCCACTTGGGTGGGAAAATTTCCACTCGCATTCTGTGGTGCTACACACCATCTAGGGCAAGCTGGCCCACCCTCCTAGGTGCTCCACAATGCAATGGGACCCTCCTTCCACCCCCCCACTCCCCTGTAATGCTCCATGTCCTCTGAAGCTCTCCACATTGCTGTGGGCAATGGCTTCCTGTGTGATCAATTGGTGAGTGCCACCTCTTGTCCCACAACCATCTGACCAGCGTCCCCTGAGCGGGCCATCCTTCTTGCAAAATAACAGAATCCCAGTTGGCTAGGGACAGAGTGAAACCCAAGTGAGATAAAGCACAGTTGGATACCGGCAGCTCACAGAAACATTCCTACTACATGCCTCCCAAAGAAAGGGCCCAGTGCTCTTTGACTTTCTGGAGAAAGGTGCTGAGCTCCTCTAAAACGACATACAGACACTATTAGCCCCAACAACCTCAAAGGAAAAAAAAAACCAGGAGAAAAAGATGCAATGTCAGGGGAAATCCTGAAGCTAATGACATGCATAGAAGGAGCATCTGTTCACATACCACAGAAAGAAATCTTCAGAATGCTGATTGGAATCATACAGGTTATGAGAGAATCAATGCAGAAAAGGATGAAATGATAGAGGAGATAAAGAGCATTCACTAAAGGAAAATACAAGAGTTAAGGGAAGGGTACAAAATGGAAATACAAGAGATAAGGGACGAAGTAACATAATTAAATAACAAGTTAACAGATATCACCAACAGACTAGAAGAAGCAAAGAACCCTACCAATGATCTCAAGGACAGCTAGGCAGACTTCAACAAGTGGGGAAGACACTTCAACATGTTAATCAAGGAAGTTGAAGAAAACCTAAGAAGTGTCTGATGCTATGAAGAGGAACAACATTCAAATAATTGTATTACCAGCACAAACCACAACAAAGAAATCAACTTCAAAAATAGCGATGGAATCTCTAGAAGAAAACTTCAACAGCTTAATAATCAAGCAACCATTCAGGAAGGACACCAGCTAGACTGAATCCCGGGAAGAAGTTGCCAAGGCAAATAGTTAAACTAGCCAACTTTGAGGAAAAGGAGAAAAATATAAAAGCAGCTTGGGAGGAATTGGCAGTCACCTATAAAGGTACCCAGATAAGATTATGCTCAGATGTATCAGCAGATACCATGAAGAAAAGCAGAGTGTGGAGTAAAATCTTTGAAAAGTTGAAAGAGAACAATGCCAACCCAAGAATCTGCTACATCTCCAAACTATCTACTAAGATAGAGAAGAGTCTTCCCAGACATGGAAAAACTCAACGAATAGGTTAAAAGAAACCCAGCTCTACAAAAAGTTTTAACTGACTTACTGTGGTCAGAACAACATGCACTGAACACAAATAGGAGACCATCACACAAAGCAACTCCACCCAGAGGTCAACACATTGAAAACAACCCCCAAGATAACAATAGTTCAACGGAGAATTGAAGGCAAGAATGAAACCCTCTCCACCATCACCACTACACACACACA
>NW_022107407.1:9670087-9690704 GCF_000313985.2 Echinops telfairi | reverse complement strand
CACACACACACACACACACACACACACACACACACACACCACTGATAAGAAGGGA
The DNA here is from genome assembly GCF_000313985.2 of Echinops telfairi. Classification (NCBI taxonomy): domain Eukaryota; kingdom Metazoa; phylum Chordata; class Mammalia; order Afrosoricida; family Tenrecidae; genus Echinops; species Echinops telfairi. The sequence continues at coordinate 9,690,649 of NW_022107407.1, read as the reverse complement.
GGGAAGTAAATACCTACCACAGAAGGTATGAGATGACATCACAGAGTCCACAGATGGATATAATAAATCTGAATGTCACACCATTGACTGAACTCACCCATTAAAAGAAAGAGACCAGCGAATTAGCTTAGAAAACATTACCCATTGATCTGTTTTCTACAAGGGACACATCTTAACTTTGCAGATAAAAATAAGGTGAGAATTAAAGGCCGGCGAAAAATATACTAAGAAAGCAATTCAAAGAAAGCAGGGGTTGTATTCCTTACCTCTGACAAAACTGATCTCAAGGTGCATGTCATAATAAGAGATAAGGAGGGGAATAATAAAATGCCCAGTAGACTAAGAACCAGTAAGCATAATAAAAAGATACGCACACTATGAGAGACCCACAAAATTCACCAATCAAACACTCTGAAAGATGAAAAAAGAAATCAGAGGCTCAACAATCATAGTAGGTGACTTTAATACACCGCTCTCCAAAGGACAGATCACAGGGAAAGAAGCATAAGAAGGAAGCAACAGAACTATGCAATTAGGCAACTTGGCCTAATAGGCATTTTTAGAGCTCTTCACCCAAATGCAAACAACTTCACATTCTTTTCAAGTGCAAATGTCACATACTCAAAGATAGACATGCTGGGACACAAGTCGAGCTGGAGTAAGTCCAAGCATATAGAGATCACCCAGACTACCCTCTTGGACCACTATGCAATAGACTGGAAATCAATAAAAGGACAGTTGGGGGGGAAAAGGCAAATAATTGGAGTATGAATAACTCCCTATGGAAAAATGAGTAAGTCCTGGCCCAGATCAGAGATGAAATTAGGAAGTTTTTAAAAACCGATGAAAACAAAAATACAACATAATAAAACTTTTTGGACACAGCAAAATCATTTATCAGAGAATGTTTGAAAGTGTTAAATGCACACATGAAAATGAAAGAGAGACATGATGGATACATTTTCACAAAGCCTTCAGCAATCAGCACAGTCAACAGAATCACCCACCTAATAGCAAAAGAAAGGAAATAATAAAAATCAAGGCAGAGGGAAATGAGTGGGAAAAAAGAAACCAATTCAAAAAATCAATGCAGCAAAAAGCTGGTTCTTTGAAAGGTTTAATAGAATCAATAGACCGTGAGAAAACCTAACCAAAGGAAGGAACAAACATCAATAGCCAAGATGAAGAATGAAACAAGGGAAACTACAATGGACTATAATGAAAATAAGAGGTACATTTCACAGTACTATGAAGGCCTGTACTCCAATGAATTCAACAACATGGACGATATGGACAAATACTGGAAAAACACTCTCTTCCTAGATTAGCACAGATTAACCTCAACAGACCCATAGCAATAGAAGAAATAGATAAGGTTATCAACTATAAAATCTCCCAGGACAGACGGCTTCACAGGAGAATTCTACCAAGCACTCAAGGAAGAACTGACACCAATCCTACACAAATTCTTCCAGAGCACAGAAAAGGAAGGTAAACTCCCAAATTCTCTCTACGAAGGTAGCATAACACTGATACTTAAAGAGGCAAGGATTCCACACGAATAGAGGACTACAGACTGAAATCACTAATGAACATCAATGCAAAAATCCTTAACAAAATATTGACCAATTGAATACAAAGTTTGTAGAATAAATAATTCATCATTACCAATTGGGATTCATTCCAGGGGTGCAGGGAGGGTTCAATATCCAAAAGTCCATCAACATTTTTTACCACATTGACAAGAAAAGGGGTAAGAAACACATGATAATGTAGATAGATGCAGAAAAATCATTTGACAATATCCAACACCCATTCCTGTTTAAGACACTCAAGAAGAAAGGCATGGAAGGAAATTTCTTCAATATAATACAGGCCATATATGAAAAGCAACCCAGTGTAGTAGTCAATGGAGAAAAGATGAAAACATTCTCTCTGAAAAAGGAACAGGTAAGGATGTTCCTTGCCCCTCTTTTATTCAACATCAGACTGGAAGTTCCAGCTAACAACATAAGGCAATGGGAAGACATTAAAGGAATTCATCCGGGAAAAGAAGAGGCAAAACTATCATTATTCACAGATGATAGGATTTTATATATTGAAAACCCCAAAAGCTCCACAAGAGGAGTGCTGGAAGTGATAGAGGAATATGGCAGAGTGGCAGGATACAAGATTAACAAACAGAAGTCTATTGGATTGCTATATACATCGGACAAGATCATGGAAGTGGAAATAAAAAAGGTAGTATCCTTCACAATAGGCAAGCACAAATTAAAATATCTAGGGATATACCAAACCCCAAACCAAAAGATTTATATTAGAAAAACTATAGAACACTATTACAAAAAAAACAAAAGGGACCTTCACAAATGGAAGAATATCCCATGCTCATGCATCAGAAGACTCAATCCAACACAACGCACTATGTAAATTTGACACTATCCTGGTACAAATAACATAGTTTTTCAAGGAATTGGAAAAACTGACTACCAACTTCATATGGAGAGGGAAGAAGCCCAGCATTAGCAGAGAACTCCACAAGAAGAAGGACAAAATCGGAGGGCTTTCTTTACCTGATTTTAACACCTATTATACAGCCACAGTGGTCAAAACAGTGTGGTACTGGTATAACGACAGATACTCAGATCAATAGAAAGAACAGAAAATCCAGAAATAAAAACATGAGTATATAGACAACTAATCTTCAATAAGGGCCCCCCAAAATATCAAATGGGAATTGGACATCCTTGTCAACAAGTGGTGCTGAAAAAAATGGCTATCTACCTGCAAAAAATGAATCAAGACCCTCACCTCATCCATGCACAAGAATAAATTTGAGGTGTATCACAGACCTCAAGGAAAACTCCAAACTATTAGGGCCATCAATGAAGGAGTTGGGACAAACCTAAGTACTTTGGCATAGGGAAAACATAGGTTATCGAAATAGGGAAGGGCACAAACACACAAGGAGCAAACATTGACAAGTGGGATATATTGCAGATAAAACACTTGTGTACGTTGACAGAATATGCAAAGAAGTAATAAGAGAGCTCACAGACTGGGAAAATATCTTTAGCAATGATATAGCAGAAAAAGAACTTGTTATTAAAATCTACACTACCCTGTTAGCCTACAACAATAACAACAAAAAATAGCTCACTGAGAAGGTGAGCAAAGGACCCAGAGGTTTTACATGGGCGTAAATCCAAATGGTCAATTAGCATAGGAGAAAATGTTCATAATCATTAGCCATAGGGAAATGCAAATTAAAACAACTATGAGATATTAAAACAACCTAACACCCTCAAAGATACCCCAATTTTAAAAATCTATGGTGATATAATAACTCTCATCCATTGCTGGTGGTCCTGTAGGCATGGGCAGCCACTATGGAATTTGATCGGGTGATACTTAAAGCAAATGGGAATTGAGTCACCGCATGACCCAACAATCACTCTACTAGGCCTATACCCAGAAGAAGTAAGAAACAGTCCAAGACCATACATTTGCGCTCCAGCATTCACTGCGCCACAGTTCACAATCGCGAAGAATTGGAAACAATCTAAATTTCTGTCAACTGATGAATGGATTAAAAAAACTCTAGTATATACATACAAAGGAGTACTATGCATGTCTAAGAAGCAGTGATGAACACATGAAGCTCATCGTCTCATGGGAAGAGTTGGATGAAAGTATGCTAAGAGGATTTAGCCAAGAACAAAGGGACATGTACAACAAGAGACCCTGAGGTAAGCTTAAAAAGTACACTGGGCATGGAGGACAAACTAGTTAATGCATAATTCCCAGGCTGAGGTCCAGGGACTTTGGCAGGGGTCAGACCCAACCCAGGGATGCACATGGCAGCCAACTAAAAAGGAGGGGAAAAGAAAAGAAAAACCATCTTGTGTGGTGGGGGAACAGGGCACTAATCCACCCATGGGTAGGGTATTGTTTATTTCTCCATAGGAACAGGAGTGAGGGACCAAACTTCATCCTGGAGCACCAAGCCTTGAGGGGATCATGCCAGCACAGAAGAGTGAACTAACAGAGAGGACAACTGGGCTGAACCCAAGTTGATCTATGTTGACCCCCTCCCCAGAAGAATGTAATACAGAAGACAATGCTGAAGATATAGCCCGCGGACAGTTGTGGTCTGTCTAGAACACATGGGCACAAACTAAGAGAGAAAGTGGACTTCATTATGGCCCACCAAGCCCCAAGGATGACATCCGTGCTTAGAGTAGTGTGGCAGTTACATAATCTCCTGTCAACTTGTGAAGTGGTGGAGTCTAGCCTGTCAATCAGGTCACAGCTTGATCACCTCATTTGGAGGTGCTACGGAAATAAAAAGCTCACTGGAAGCCATACCCACATAGACTCTCTATGCTTGTCTCCCTGGAGACATTCCTGTTGACAAGCCACATGGAGCTATGCTGATGGAGCCAGAGCCCTGGAGTTAGAGAAGCCACATGGAGACCTATGCCAGCACATACACCACTGGATCCACAGGACTTTCCACCCACTGACCTGTGATCTTCCTGCATTCCGCATCATTGCCGCACGTACACCACTGGATCCATTGCAGCACGTACACCACTGGATCCACCCACTGACCTGTGATTTTCCTGCATTCTGCAACACTCATGTGTTGCATGAGTCTGAAGAGGAATTTACAGACTGGTATCAGACATATGAACTAATATCGCACTTATGGACTTGATCTGGACTGGGCTGGGATGTTTTCTTAATATTCAATTACTCTTTCATATAAAGTTCCCTCTTACAGATATATGAGTGTTAATGAATTTGTTTCTCTAGTCTACCCAAACTACCATAAGCAGCCAATGCAAAAAGAGGACCATAGGGTCAGCCCCACCATGAAACACTACGTCCCCTCACTGACCCACAACACTATGGGGGACAGCACTGGAGACACTGTTAGGAGTGTATGCCCAATCTGCCCCATGCACAGAAGGGTGAAACACAAAGGGTGTGTAACAGGGCAGCAAGGGGAGCAAAGTATCGAAGCCCCCGAGGAATCCTGAAAATAGATTTCTTACTCAGGGGACTGGGCTTGGCACTTCTTCAGACCTGATTGGAAAACATTCATGAGATCAGCAGACAGACTTGGAACTATTTATAGACCTCTTGTTTTCCTCCCCGCCCCTTTTCTTTCCTTATGTCTATTTATATAAGGAGAAAACAATGGGACTGGCAGTTCTGGGGGGACAAGGGAGAGGAGGGGGCTGGGAGGAGAGAGGGGAGCAAACAAACTCAGGGAGAAGGAAACAACAAGAGATGTAAAATTGATGGCAAGGAGGGCACAAAATGCTTGGTGAGGTTTGATCAAATGCAATATACCATACATACTCTAGTATAAGCCAACCGGAATGTAAGCCGAGGCACCTAATTTTACCCCCCAAACTGGGAAAACTTATTGACTTGAATATAAGCCTAGGGGTGGGAAATGCAGCAGCCACTGGTAAATTAAAAATAATAATAATACCAATAAAATTACATTATTTGAGGCATCAGTAGGTTACCGAATATACTCATGTATAAGCCGGGTTTTCCAGCACATTTTTTGCTGAAAAAGTCCCCCTCGGCTTGTACTCGAATGAGGTTCCACATACCTGTCCTCCTGTGCCATTCAGGTGTTCTCCGGTCTCTCCCGCTGATCTGCTGGTGCCTGCAGCCTCTGTGGGTGGTCTGATGACCACTGATATCACCGCTCTTCTTTTCTCCTTCATGTGGCAGCCCCTGTGTTGTCCGTGCTGTACTGGGCAAGAACCTACCGACTTCTGTGTGCTGGTACCTGGAGCGCACCCTTGTCAGATGAATGTCTGATGTGACTGCTCTTCTCCCGCTCTTCTCCAGGGCTGTGACCAATGACGTAGCCTTTACAGTCTTACCGTGCTTGGCCACACTCCCTAGCTCCACCAAGCACTGCTGAATACAAGTACCGGTATATCTCTAGTCTTGGATATACAGAAAGTTTATTTACAGTACTTAGTCTGCTATACTTTATTTTTCATTTTCTTATTAACCCCTATCTGGAACCACTGTTGACTATGCCAGCACTTCCCATATATATGCGGTAATGCGTATGCAGTAACACAGTGCATACACCATGCATCGTGTATATTATGAGCCTTAACACACGCTGATCTATGCAAACAGTCATGTCATCACATTCTGGAATATCATCAGCCTGCGTTAGGCCTCAAACTATACAGACTGCGTTGTCTACATGCGGTAAGGCTGCATATGTTGTAATGCAGTGCATGCAGTAACACAGCATGTATAGTATGAGGCCTAACACATGCTGCTCTATGCAAACATAGTCATGTCATCACGTTCTGGAATATTATAGTACCAAACTCTCCACACCCTGAATTATTGTCAGCTCACTTGGTGATCCAGCATGTTTTGGGTCTCATGGTGTCTTTTGAGTGTGATCCTTTTGGGGGTTATCTATTTTCCATGGTGAAGTCTATTTATTTTGCTGCATTATATTGCCAATTGATTTCATTTATATATATATGTACTGGTACTTGCCTGGACACCACTGTTTTTACTGTAAATTGACCTCTTTTAAGAAATATAACTAGGGCTTATTTTTGGAGTAGGGCTTATGGTATATTTTGAGAATTCAATCACTATGGTACAGCATTCTTTTTCAAAGTCTTTTAAAATTTTATCCTGTAAGAAATTGATCCCAATACTTCTAATCCTGAACCAAAACAAAAACTCAAGTCATACAAAGCTGGTTTCAAACTTAAGGTGTCAAGAGCAAAAGAAAGCAATAACACTATTGAAAGTAGGGAATTTTGTGTTGACAAAAAACAAACAAACAAGTGAGGGAGTGGCAGAAAATGAAAGCTGACTTGGAAAAGATTCCAAAGGCAAAAAAAAAGCTTGATGTGGTTTAAGAACTTCATATAGGGTTCTAGAGACTGAATTGCATAAATGGGTTATGGAGTGTTGTCAAAATTGTTACTGAATAACATGTATAGGAATTCGCTTATGTGCCCTTCAAATGACTAAAGATGACACATTAAAATCAGCAGGTATTGAAAATTTTGTTCTGTCAGCAGGTTGGTGTACCTGCTTCATGAATAGATTTGCCCTATGCTTCCAGCAAAGAACAAAGATTTCGCAGAAGTTGCCAAAAGACAGAAGTTGCTGTGAAAAAGTGAGGTTATTCCATTCATTCATCATAAAACAAAGAATAATCCATAACTATGACCTGGGAGATATTGGGAATATGGATGAAACATAGGGGTTGGAGAGGAAACCCAAAGCCCATGTGTAGAAAATTGGACATCCCCTTATAGAATGGCCACAAGCAAGGGACAATACAACCAGGTGCAGTATAGGACCCACAGAACACACAACATTCCTCTAGTTCCTGAATGTTTCTTTTCCCAAGCCCACTATCACGACCCAATTCTACCTTCCAAATCCAGCTACACCAGAGTACATACATTGGTACACATAAGTGATATCATCACATAGAATTCAGGACAAAATAAACCCCTCAGGGACTGTGTTAGGGTTCTCTAGAGAGATAAAACCAAATTCCTGATAATTTAATATATTTATTTATAAATATAATTAGATATATAACGAGAAATGAACTGTAAAATCATATACAGATAAATATATAATACAAGAAATAAACAGTTAAATTAGAAAGCACTACAAATGGCTCAGTGCAACTCATGTCCATGAGAGAAAGTTGAGAGACTAGCAGTCCTTTAAGTCTCTGTCTGATGCCAGATCTTCCTCTATTTGTAGAGAGAGCTAGGCTATGTCACCACAGCAGCCAATCACAAGGCAGGTCACCAATAGTCAGTCCCCAGCTCCAGAAAAGTCTTAAAGGGACTTCAACTTACAACGACACAGTCCACAGGCTAGGCGTCCCACAGGTAGTGTAGCCTTTAAATTGAGACACAGAACAAGCAAGGCAGCCGCACACTGGTCCGATGATCACAGAGTGAGAGACAAGAAAGGCAAGGCTCACCAAGCCATTTATCTCTCTGCCCTTCAGTTAATCCCACTTGTGTTTATCAGCCAGGCTGGCACAATAAACTATCTCAGGAACAGTGGTGGGAGTAGTGATACCATGAGGGGGAGGAAAGGGAAACCGATGACAAAGCTGGATATTTAATGCATCTCACCCTCTGAGGGGGATGAATAATAGAGTAAGAGGAATGTGAGTAAAGAGAGATAATAGATGGTGTAAAACATGAAATAACAAACATAATATACAATTGATCAAGGATTCACAAGAGTGGGAAGGTGGGAAAGGAGGGAAAAAATGAGCTAATACCAACGGCTCAAGTAGAAAGAAAATGTTTTGGACATGTTGATAGCAATATATGTACAAATGTGCTTAATACAATTGAATTGTGGATTACTATAAGATCTGTAAGAGTCACCCAATAAAATGATTAATAATAATTTTTAAAAATTAAGACCAAAAAAAAATAAAAGGAATTTCAAATAAAAAAGATTTAAAATCTCAGAAATTTTATATAGGGTAGCTATAAATCAGAAAGATTGAATACCATTAATCTTTATGTATTTATTTATTTTTGACATTTTGGTTAGTAGAATATTATCCTATGACCACCAAAAAGATTTCTTGTTAGAAATTTATGCTACATATTTCCTCATATTTCAATTTTATTTTATCTGCAATATGTGACCTTTCTTTAAGATAATAAATAGTAACCAACTTCAGGTACATTTTGCTTCATAATTTCTGTACTTTTTTTCTAATTGAAATATGTAATAACACACACAGATTTGATATAATTTAAAACTTTGCAGTATTTTCTTCTGGAGACAATACAATAATAGCCATTGCTTCTTAATTTATCTATTCACCAGAACACTTGGAATGTGAAATTAACTTAGAAAAAGCCATTTGATTGAAATTAAAAGGGAGATGTTCTGATAAATTGACTGTTTCCATTTGGTATAGAAAGATCCAAATCCTTTGAGAATTATTCAGCCTTTCCTTAGGGAGTTATTTCACATGAATGTCCAGATCAGTTATTCACCAAGGACTGTGCAGATCTTAGAGCTTATCCTTTGTTCAATTATCTCCCTGCTGCTTTGTCCTGCAGATTTCAGGTTCCTTTAGATTAGTTGATCCCCTGATTCGACCCCACCAGAACCACACTTGGCTTCTTGCATTTTGTGAGAGGACCAGGCTTGGTTTGTTCTCTCCTTCCCTGCTCTATGACCTGGAAACTTATCTTCAGGCAAAAAAGCAAGGCAATCAGTGGGAAAAACTTGTTTAGTTTCCATCTCCAAAGGAGCACAGTCCTTAGATGCTTACTGACCAATGTCTAAAATTTACTGTTGTATAGTTCTCCATTGTTCTATAGGGTTACTGTGAGTCAGGACCAACTCTGCAGCACACAACAAATAGAGAAAATTCAGTTTCTGGTACTTCACCCAGTCCTGAAATAAGAATCTTGGGTTTTGGCTTTTGATAATTTTGCAGGGTTTAATTTCTTTTGGACAGAATTATTAAAAGCAGTTTATGGAGACATAATCTACATATCAAACAACTCAATAGTTCATTCAAATAGACAACAGATTATGTGAGTACCACAGACCACCCCTTGTCAATTTCACACTATCACACACTCCTTTGCCACATATAATTTTCAAACGAACAATAATAATATCATATCTGTACCTAACAGGATAAAACTAAAATACACACAATTCAATATGCACCACCCTCATTTAAACATAACATCCTATAATTGAACAAAACAAAGATACCCTATGCCTAACAATTGCAGTTAAGTAGTTAATACATACACCTTAATCCTGTGAACATATTCCTATGAATATATTCCCCCACATATGACAGTTTGTAAGCCAGCCACTTCATGCCTTTATCTGCCCAATTTTGGTTATCCAATTTCTATACTGCTCACTTACATCAACTCAGTGCTCTGAGGAGACAATTATATTCTTTGATGTAAAGCATCTTCATTCCAGTTGGAACTTTGTGAACTCTGCATCCATAAGCAAAGTCAAATCAGGACATGTCATCCATAAAGTCAGCAACAATATGCACCAGTTCATAGGCTCAAATAACTTCTCTTCATCTGGTTGAGTTCTGGTCAACTCAATGTGGGCTGCCTCACTTAGCCTCATCAGGGTGCCCATTGACTGCCTTGCCTTTAGATCATGGGCCCCATCAAAAATTCTCAACAACCCAGTCCCTTGGGCTAGGTAATGAACTTCAGACCAGCCAACCCACTCACATTATCTTCTCTAGTTCATGTAAACCAAGTCCACAGGTTTCAGTGGTTAGAGTCAACCTGATTCTTTATTGTTGCATTTCTCTCATTTCCACTCAACAAGTGAATCCAGGTGATCACCTCGCAAGCATTTCAGCATGCCACAGATTCCCTTTTACAGTTCAATCCTAGGGCAAATACTTTCTTCAGGGCTCCAGATTTTTTCCAGTGTCTGACAGAAACCACTACTTCAAGATTCAAAGAACCAAAGAGTTCCATTTTCTTCAATCTGTCAACAGCCCCCTAGGCATTTCTCTTGGAATGAAAATGTCCTGGGTATTCCACTGGGTGGCGCTTATCTTCTTTAGAGCCTTCTTTGCAGGCATGTCCTAAATCCATTTAAAGATTCAAATTTTAATGGCTGCAAGTAAGGCTTACAAAGTCTCTGTTTTCATACTTCCCAACAATCATTTATATCAATCATTATATCAACAATAATAAGCAGAAGAAATCAGTATAAACAAAGCAGAATCAGATACGAATCTCAATTCTTAAAACAGTCAAGAGCAGCAATTCTCAAACTTTGGGTCACGACCTCTTTGGGGGTTGAATGACCCTTTCACTGGGGTCCCCTAAGACTATCGGAAAACACATATTTCCTATTGCTTCAGGAACCAAGATACCATTCCTATATCTGTCTCCAGGTGGGTCCACCCACATGCAGATGTGCCCCCATAAGAGTACCTGGTGTGAAGACTGTTACCCATGCTACCCGGTGCTTCAAGACAAAATTTCATTTATTTGTCATTAGAAACATATATTTTACAATATATAATTACATATTGTTTTTGTGATTAATCACTATGCTTTAATTATGTTCAATTTTTAACAATGAAAATACATCCTGCATATCAGATATTTACATTATAATTCATAACAATAGCAAAATTACAGTTATGAAGTAGCAACAAAAATAATTTTATGTTTGGGGGTCAGCAAAACATGAGGAACTGCTGTAAAGGGTAGAGGCATTAGGAAGGTTGATAACCACTGGTCAAAAGCAATCCTATCTGTCTTATCTTACTCTTTATCTAAACCATTCCATTGGTACCAAGTATGGGAGTAGGCCTCTGACAGCATCAAGCCAGAACCAGGCTTTCTGTCAGCCATTTTCTCTAAGCAGTATGATCTCTGAAAAATTCAAGGGGCGATTTCTATCCCTGAGTTCAAAATACATATTATCACCTTCATCTTCATCATCTCAAACAGGAATAGCCAAAGACAACAACCAAACAAAATAATTAAAGCTTTAACTTCCCAGTTTTTTCCCCAGAAAACAACCCAGTAAACTGCATGGCCATATCTGACTTCCGGCTAGCCAAAGAAGAAACACTACTATGGGACAGAGGTCAAACAAACATCCATTTTCCATCTTTATGATTTGTTTCGCTAGTACCCCACTCCCAAGGTACCATAATGTGTTAGTCTGGGTTGACTAAAGAAACAAATCCAAAATCATTCCTATGTGTATTAGAAAAAGCTTTATATAAAAGAGCAATTGAATATTGAGAAACATCCCAGTACAGTCCAGATCAAGACCATAAGTCCAACATTAGCCCATATGTCCAATATTAGTCCATAAATTCCTCTTTTGACTCATGCAGTCATGCAGTAATGTCAAATGCAGGAAGATCACAGGACAGTGGGTGGACAGTCTTGTGGATTCAGTGGTGGTAGAAACATCTCAGCACTGGTGTGGGTCTCCTCCAGGTCCAGGGCTCTGGCTGTATCAGCGTAGCTCCATCAGGCTTGTCTTCAGTAATGTCTCCCAGGGAGATGTGTGGTTCCCATACATCTGAGCATATTTTCATTTTTCTCTCCAAGCTTAAAAATCCAGACAATCCTTTATGCTTTCTATAGTAGAATTTTCAAGAAATAAACTTTCTTAATTTGGTTCTACACATAACTGTAACTCCCACCAAATAATTGGGTAGGACTATTCAAATAGGCTATGTGAAGTCCTAATAGAAAGGGATTGGTAAGTTTTAGTTAGTACGCCCCTGGCTCTAAGGATGAGCCATCTTTTAGACAGTATCAGAGAGAGAAACCCCTGGGCCATTAAAAGTAGAGTACATTTGTGACATCTGTGTGAACTGGCAAAGGTCGAGATCAGAGGCACCAGAGACTGAGGCAAGGAGACACTGAGACAAAATCAGAACAGTGCCTACGCTATGAGACTGGGAGGCAGGGTATTGGGCTGGCTTCTTGGCCAATGGAGGCAGAGGACAAGAGACCATGTGGTTCAGAGTCTGAGGACTAGAGAGAGATTCAGTTGCTAGTTGGACAGAGGTGTTGCTGTGGACCAATGGCTATTCTTAAAGTTAACTGATTCTGACTTGTTTTACCTGTTAACCCCGCAATAGACTCTCTTAATCGTGAACATGGTCTGTGAATTCTGTATGACAATTACAATGAATTTTAGAACCCAACATAGATGTAGAGTAGCATGGGAAGCATGGTTGGAGTCAGAATAGGTAAGGATGAATGTGGAAGCATGTCATGGTATCTTGAGGGATTGAGTTCGATGCAGGTAAGAATACACATGAGACAATTTTACATTGCTGATGATCTATAATCTATCACACAAAGGTTACTTAACACAGCAAATAACAATGAAGTAAGAAAGAGCGGAAAGCTTGCCCAGAACAACAGCATAGAGTTTCCAGAATAAGAGAATACTATTGTGTTCTAATTGCTCTTAGGTTTTGTGTTTTTTTAAAAAATATCTCTTGGTGGGAGTTGTTTAATTCGTATGTTTATTTAGATAAGTCCATGCCCCTGAGTCAAGTCTGTGGTGGTGATGTATTTAGTCTATATGTTTCTTAGATAAGTTCTAGTCTCTGAGTAGGGCCCATGATGGTGAAATATTTAGTCCATATGTTTTCCAGATAAGCCTGCACTGATTGGCGGTGGTGTGTTATCTTAGTTTCACATCTTGTGTGGAGACTTGGAGTGATATCTTGAATGTTGAGAAATGTGAAGTATAGATTTTTAAATGTATTTGCCCTGTACATACGCATGACAACAGGGAAGCCACAAGAATTCAAATTTGGCAAACCCCTGTGCTGTTTACTATACTTTCTTATATTCATATTAAAATTTTCATAGCAACATGTAAAAGATACATAGGGAAAATACTTGATATTAAAAACAGTATTTCATTTTATTAATAAATTACTATTTTACATTTATTTAAATAATAAACCTGTTATTGTTATAAAATTAATACTAAATAATACTAATATTTAATAAGAATATTCTATTCATTTGCTTTTAAAAAAAATCATTTTATTAGGGCCTCATACAACTCTTATCACAATCCATACATATATCAATTGTGTAAAGCGCATTTGTACATTCATTGCCCTCATCATTCTCAAAACATTTCCTCTCTACTTAAGCCCCCAGCATTAGGTCTTCATTTTTCCACTCCCTCCCTGTTCCCCCTCCCTCATGAGCCCTTGATAATTTATAAATTGTTATTTTGTCATATCTTTCCCTGTCCAACGTCTCCCTGCACCCACTTTTCTGTTGTCCGTCCCCCAGGGAGGAGGTCACATATAGTTCCTTGTAATTGGCTCCCTCTTTCCTACCCACTCTCCCTCTACCATCCCAGTATTATTTAAAAAAAACTTTTCATACTAATTTTTAAATACTTTTTAAAAGATGAATTCTAAGTTACATTTTAAAATAGTTATACTTTGAGAAGTGGAGTCAAGATGGCATCCAGGTAGGATCACCCACCTGGGGTGTCTGTTGTTAGATCAGAAGATTAAGAGGTAAGGAGGCCAATGCTGGATGATAAAAGTAGATTCAGTGTACAGTGAACCCTCGCCACTTCGCGCTTCGACTTCCGTGGCTTCACTCTATCGTGGTTTTTGCATAACAGCGCATGCTCTGTCATTACTGCCACTGATTGGCTCATACTGTACACGCTTCTGTCTGCATCACTACGTATCGGAGCTACGTATCAGATGCATTTTTGCTTTTGTACAGTGTACTGTAATTGTTTGCGATGTTTAAGAAATTTTATCTAAGCCCTATGATGGCTCCTAAAGGAGCTGCTTCTTCTAAGCCTTCTGACAATAAAAATAAGCGCCAGAGGAAGATGCTCACCATCCAGGAAAAGGTAAAACTTTTGGATATGATCAAAGATGGCAAGAAAATCGTGGAGGTTGCTCACCATTTCGACTTGAATGAGTCTTCCGTTCGCTCCATCCGTTGTACTTCATTATATAATAAATAATAAATGATAATTGTAACATCCAAAATGTTTTACAGCATTTTTCCTTTTTCGTTTAATAAATTGGGTAATACGAGTGTAATGGTGACTAAAGGGTGTTTTTTCATGTCCTCTATGCTCTAACTACGAAAATATTTGATTTACAAATAAGAAATCCTACTTCGCGGAATTTCATTTATCACGGTAGTGTCTAGAACCGATTAACCGCGATAAATGAGGGTTCACTGTACTAGGGTCTGGTTAAGACCTGCTGTGTGATTTTCACCCACAGAGCAAACCAAGAATATTTTGAAATGCTCTAAGTTCACCACATCTGTCTGTGGGCTCTGCTAGATCAGTAGGACAGCATCCACCACCCCTTCTTTTGCCCAAGAAACAAGACTCTCAGCCTGCTGTAATTTCCCCAGGCTGTTGTCTAAAAGTGGTCATAATCCCATGCCCATGAAGAGCTTCCAAGAAAACTGGCCACAAGGCCTCACACCAGAGATCCTCTCTCTGCTGTCCACCCTGCTCTTTCACTCTTTGGCTTTGCATCCTCTCTCCCCAGCCAGGTACAGAGTGACTACATCAGCCTTCAGCTTCCCTCTTCTCCCTAGTTCCATGTTGTTCCCAGTGGGAAACAGATAATTTTTCACTAATTTTCAGCAATTGAGGAGCCTCTGGTATAATTACCCATAACATAGCTGTGCAGGAGAGCTGGGAGTGACACAGGAGTGCAGCTGGGACAGAATTCAGATCCACTTGGCCCCAAAACCACTCAGATAATTTGGTCCCTCTTCCTTGGAGGACAGGCCACCACAGCCCCAATATCAGGGCACCCCACAAGCCCATTATAAAATGAAAAACAATTTATTTTAATGTTTAAAATTCCAGCTTGTGTACCCTTGCATACCTTTGAATGTAAGCCCTCAGAAACCTGGTTGTGGTCTATTAGCATAATATTAGCGTTAAAAGACAGGTATAACTCTAATCTAAAGAGCTCAGCCTGGGATATTTACATAACAAAACAGGAAAAGCCAGAGTCTGAAAGCCACAGACCAATCCCAAAACTGGCTCTACCAGATTTGGGCTCCACAGAGAGTCTTTAAAAAGACTGAAAATTGTGACCAAACAATCCAGACCAGACCTGTGCCCAAGTTGCAGGCCGGCCCCAACATGGCCCACTGGCATACCTACAGTTGCCAGCCTCTGCAAACCACTGAGGCTCCCCACTGCCTCTGTCCACTGTGTTGCCACAGCCCTTTGGATACACAGCAACTCAACCCACCACCATATTAAGCCACAGGTAGTCCTTCACACCACACTTACCAGTCACACAGAGAAAGAGTTCAGGGCCCAAAATTCTCTTGAGAACATGGTACTCAATTTTTTGAAACAAAACACAGACAGCATCATACCTCAATATCTTCAACAACAACAACAAAAAATGCAACAGCAGAAGAAATCTTAAACCTAACAATGCTCAGAGAAGAAACAGGTTGATCTGTAACAAAAAGAAATCTTCAGAATGCTACTTGGAGTAATATAGGGTAGGAGGAAAGCAACACAGAATGAGGACACGATAATAGAGGAGATGAAGGCAGTGCACCAAAAGGAAATACAAAAAATAATGAACGAGGTAACAGTAGCAAAACACAAGATAAGGGACCTTCCCAACAGACTGGAAGAGGTGGAGAATTGTACCAGCAATCTTGAGAACAATTAGGCAGACTTGAACCAACGGGAACAAAGAGGCAGAAGAAAACCTGAGATCAATGACAGAACAAGACACAGAAAGAGGTCTACAGCTAAATTAGCAAGAGAATTCCTAGAAGCAAACTTCTCCACCTAATGAATGAGAATCAGAAATTCATCCAGGAAGCAGACAGGACACCAATTAGACTAAAGCCCAGGAAGAACTCACCAAGCCACATAATAGTTAAATTATCCAATTTTGAGGAAAAAGAAAATTTTAAGAGCAGCAAGAGAAAAAAGGCAGTCACATAAAATGGTGCTCAGGTAAGAATATGCTCATACCTATCAGCAGATACCTTGAAGAGGAGGAGAGAGTGGATTAACGTCTTTTGAAAACAGAAAGAAAAAAACGCCAACCCGTGAAACCTATACCCTGCCAAACTATCTATTAAGATAGAAGGTGATGTAAGAGTCTTCCCAGAGAAGGAAAAACTCAAAGGATACACCATAAGACACCCAATCCTGTGGAATATCCTTGCGGACTCACTGTGAAGACCAAAATCCATGAAGCCCAAGCAGGGACCACCATATACCTCAATTCCATCCAGAAGTCAACATGCTGAAAACAATTGTGAAGGTAACATTGCCTCAGAGGGAAAGAATGAAATAAGGCAAGAGTGAAGCCCCTCACATAAATGCAGTACCCTAATATGAAGGGAGATAGGAAAACACTCAACATAAATTGCATGAGCTTACAGCAATGAATCCACAGATGTGGTAATTACTCTGGAAGTCAACAACTGGAACTCGCCCATTAAAAGATAAAAGTTAGAAGATTGATTCAGAAAACAACCCATCAATCTGTTGCATGCAAGAGATACATCTTAAGCTTGCAGACAAAAACAGACTAAGAATAAAAAGCTGGCAGAAAATATACCAGACTAATAGCAACTTTAAAGAAGGAGGGGTTGCAATCCTAATCTCCAACAAAATTAAACTTAAGGTGCAAACCATAACAAGAGACAAAGATGGGCACTATATAATACTCAAAGGATCAGTAGACCAGAAACTGGTAAGCAAAATAAATATATAAGAACTTAATGAGAGACCTGAGAAATCATCAAGCTATTCAAAAGATGAAAAATAAAATCACAAACTCAACAATCATAGTAGGTGACTTTAATACACCACTATCAGAGAACGAGGAAAACAGTTAACCTCCTGAGGAAGTAGGTAAAAGACCTGAACAGAAGTTTCACTAGTGAGGAGCCCCGAATGGTCAATAAGCATATGAGAAAATTCTACTGATCATTAGCCATCAGAGAAATGCAAATTTAAACAACCATGCAATATTACCTAACAACCTTGAGGATAGCCCACATCAGAAAATCAGAGAGCAACAAATGTTGCAGGGGATGTGGAGAGATAGGAACTTTCCTCCACTGTTGGTGGTCATGTAGATACATGCAGTCACTGTGGAAAAACCTGGTGATATTTAAAGCAAATGGAAATTGAGGTACCTTTGGACCCAGCATATACCCCAAAGAGGCAAGAAATAGACCAAGATCAGTTGTCTGCATTCCAATTTTATTGAAACGCAATTCACAATAGCAAAGTATTGAAAACAACCTAAATTTCCATCAATTGATGAGTGGATTAGAAAACTCTGGGACACACACACAATGGAGTACCTCACATCACTGGAAAGCACTGATGATAGCAAGAAGCATATCAGCTTATGAGAAGAGTCTGAGGAAATTATGCTTAGCAAAGTTAGTCAATCACAAAAAGACAAGTACAACATGAGTCCACTGAGGTAAGTATAATTAGCACAGTGTGTATAGAAGAAAAGCCACTTAACTCCACACTCTGGGTTGAGGAATCAAGCTGGGGACAGACCAAACCCAAAATGTACATGTCATTTCAACACAGAGAAGGGTGAAAGGGAAGGGGAGAGAAAAGTGTGTGTGGGGGGGGGGGGGGGGGGGGGGGAGGGAGAGACAATTGCAATGGGGGAATAAGGAACTAATTCATGAAGGGGGAAGGTCTTGTATATGTCTCCACAGAATTGGGCATGTGAGTGCACACCCCACCACAGTGCTTCAAACCTTAAGTGTAACATCACCACATGGAGCAATTCATGAAGAGAGGTCTACAGCGTTGGCCCCAATCAGAGCCAAACTGACCCACCCCCTCAAATATGTGCTACAGAGTACAACACTTAACCTACAGCTTGGGGAGAGGGGCCAGCCTGCAGTCCATATAGAGGCAAACCAAGAAAAAGAGAACGAGGGACTAGACCCCATACTGGAACACCAAGTCCTGAGGATGATGGCCCTGCATAGAGCTGCTAAGCTAAGGCAACAAGAGGACTATAGGGCTGACAACAACTTGAGACATGATGTCCACTTACTGGAGAATACTGTGACAGAGAACAATACTGGGGACACATGGTCAGGAGTGTGTCTGGTTCGACCATCCCCACGGTGGGCGAACCAAAAAGGGAACATAACAGATCAGCAACAGGAGCAAAACCATGTCACAAAACCCCTGAGGAGTCCCAAAAGTAGACTTCATGTGAGGAGGGGCAGTTCCTGGAAACCCCAGGACCAGTTGGGAAATAGAAAGGTCAGCGGACGGACCTGGAATTAGTTATGCCTTTTTGGGTTTTTTTTGCTACTTTCTTTATTTTTTCAATTTTTTTTTCTTTTTGCTTTGTCTTTATTATTGTTGCTTACCAACCAATGTAAGATAGACATGGGAAACAAGCCTGAGGAGAAAGCAATGGGACTGATAGTTCTGGCGGGACCTAGGGGGAAGAGGAGGAGGGGAAAAGGAGCGGTGAGCAATCAACGCTGTAGACATGGGAACAACTAGAGAATTAAATCAATAATGAGGAGGATGTAGAGATTCCAGTGGTGTTGGAGCAACAGCAGTCTAGCTGAGAGTAATTACTAAGAGGCAGAAGAAGGGCGAGCATTATGGTGGGGCTGGAGGAAGGTAAAAGGAAACAGAGGAAAGATCTAGGAAGCAAAGCTATAGATAGAGGTGTTGTGTTAGTCCGGGTAGACTAGAGAAATAAATGCAGAGACATACATATACATTGTACATTCCCTTGCAGAAGGGTTGTGGGGAAGAGACGAGCCAGTCAGGGTGCAGTGTAGCAATGATGAGAAATTCAATTTTACTCTTTTTCTTGAATGCTTCCTCCCCCTCACTATCATGATCCCAATTCTACCTTACAAATCTGGCTGGACCGGAACTGGAAACACAGGAAATCCAGGACAGATGAACCCCTCAGGACCAGTGGTGAGAGTGGCGATACCTGGACGGTAGAGGGAAGGTGAGGGAGAAAGGGGGAAGAGATTACAAGGATCTACATATAACCTCCTCCCTCAGGGATGGACAGCAGAGAAGTGGGTGAAGGGAGATTTTGGATGGTGTAATATATGACAAAATAATAATAATTATCAAGGATTCATGGGGGAGTGGAGGGGGAGGGGTAAAAAATGAGGAGCTGAAACCAAGGGCTATAGTAGAAAGCAAATGTTTTGAGAATGCTGAGAGAAACAAATGTACAAATGTGCTTGACACAATGGATGTATGTGTGGATTGTGATAAGAGTTGTACAAGCCCCCAATAAAAGAGTTAATAATTATTTTTAAAATGTGCTGGAAAACTTGGCTTATACATGGTAATAAAATTAATAAGAAAAACTCACTGCTATAAAAAAAGAAAGTGATTTATATAAGATTAAGTAAATACTGAGAGAACAGCCCAGCCCAGTCCAGATCAAGTCCACAAGTTTGATATTAGCCCATAAGTCTGATACCAATCTATAACGGCCTCTTCAGACTCACAAAACACATGCAATGGTGCTGAATGCAGATCACAGGCCAGTGGATGGGAAGTCTTGTGGATACAGTAGTGTTGTAAGCATCTCAATGCTGGCAGGGGTTTCCACGTGGCTTCTCCAGCTGTGAGGCTCTGACTGCCATCAGCCTGTCTCCATGTGTCTTGTCAGCTGCAAAGTCTCACAGATAATGAGCCTACATCATGCCTCCAGCGAGCTATTTATCTCCTTAGTGCCTCTAAATGAGGTCATCAAGCTGTGATTTGATTGACAGGCTAACTACTGTCAATATAGCAATACATTGAAGTTGTGGATGGACATTGGGTCTCTGTTCAAGCCCTCCCTCAATGCAAGAACACATTTTTCTAACAACCTGGCATTCTATGATGCTCACCCCCTGAAACACCATTGAAGACAAAATGGGTGCATAAGCAAATGTGGTGAAGAAAGCTGATGGT
>NW_022107407.1:9665965-9669208 GCF_000313985.2 Echinops telfairi | reverse complement strand
ATGTACAAATGCGCTTTACACAATTGATGTGTGTATGGATTATGATAACAGTTGTATGAGCCCCTAATAAAATGTTAAAAAATAAAAAAATAAAAATAAAGAGTATTCAAACTGTAAAAAAAAAATAAATAAATAAAGTATATTCAAGGAAGGCAAAAAAAAAAATCAGGGTGCATGAGCATTTTCCAATTCTAATATTGTAAATATTCCCACCATTGGTGATTTGAAGTTATCAATGTGACTTTATTGATAACATTGTTGTGAAGATGTGTGTAAAATCACTTTTTTGAGTGACTAAGAAAATCAGACTCCTGCCTACTTTACAGATGAATGAGGTTAATGGATAATATAGTTTCCTAAAACCTTAGATGTAGGATAAACTAAATATTTTGGATTAATGACAAGATTATCTTTGGGATTGAACTCACCAAGTAATAGAATAATCAAACAGTTAAGACCAAGAATGCAGCATTTACCCAACGACAAAATTCAGAGAGTTAGAAAGGAGGAGGAATAGAAACAGGAAACAGTCTGAACTTGGAATAAATGATGTTATGTTGAAGGTATTACAATAAATTAATTGAAAAAATCTATAAATTTCTGAATATGACTAAGCATTCACCTAATTCAAAATAAAGAGAAATAAAGATTATTACAATAATCTTGAACCATCATTTTAATGCAAAATTCTTTTGTTTTTGTGGTGAAGACAGAAGAGTCAAAATTATTGACAATCAAGACCTTTGATTTTTCATTCCAATTTGACCCCAATTTTCCAACTAGTCAATAAGAAATAGCAATCATAAAAATAACAACCAGATGTCTACATTCTTTGTAATATCTATTTATTTTGAAATTTAGAAAAAAATTTGTTTTATACTTAAACTTTTAGTATGCCTTTATAATAATGCCTAATTTTTTTCAACAAGATTATAATGAGTCTTCTTTATGCTTTCTAGAATTCTAATGAATTTATAGGAGAAAATAATTTAATTTTAGGGAAATAATTTTGCTTAGTAAGCCTTCTAATGTATATTTAAAAAGATATTTCTAAGACATGTCACATTTAAGATACAGAAAAAATTTCATATACATGGCATATGACTGGGCAAAGCTATACTGAGCTTATTTTTATAAATGTAATATATATATTTTATCTATAATATGAAATTACAGATCATATATATACGTATATATATATGTTGAGTAAGTAGTTTCCAAAAAATATTTTATTAAATTTTGGGTGATATTTCAGTTCATACAATATATGAACTAACCATTATGAATTTAGAGAACAACATAGAGTAAAAAGACAGCCACTCAGAAATAGAATTGAATTTCTGATTTTGTGCTATTATGGTGAAGATTAGTCATTAATTCAGTTCAGTTCAATTTATTTTCATCATGAAGACAAAGTATTTAACAATATCGGTGCTAAAAATTTGGCTTTAACCCATCGTAACCCTGTGCACAACAGAATGAAAAACTGCCCAGTTCTGTGCCATTGTCACAATTGCTACATTTGAGCTGAGTGTTGCAGTCATTATGTCAATTTACCTTTTGAAGGTAGATCTTCCTCTTTTTTGTTGCCCTTCTACTTTACCAAGAAAGCTGTGTTTTTCTAAAGACCAGTCTCCCTTTATAACATGTTCAAAGTATGTGAGACAAAGTCTCACCATCCTTGCTTCTAAGGAACATTCTGGTTGTACTCCTTCCAAGATAGATTTATTCATTCTTCTGGCACTATATAGTACTTTAAATACTCTTTGCCAGCACCATAATTCAAATGCATGAATTCCATGTCAGCCTTCCTTATTCCATGTCCAAATTTCACATGCATATGAGGCAACGGAAAAAGCTATGACTTGAATCAGATGTACCTCAGTCCTTAGAGTTCTTAGAGTGACAACCTTGTTCTTCAATGCTTTAAAGAGGCCTTGGGCAACAGGCCTAATTAGGTTGTGTTGCTTGCCTGTTGCTTCTGTGAGTGTTGACTGTGGGTTATGAATTAGGCTACTAACCAAAAGATGAGCAGTTTGAACCCATCAGCCTCTCTTGGGGAAAGGAAAACAGAGGCTACTTCCATAAGGATTTACAGCTTTGCAACCCAAAGGGTAGTTACTATGGCTTCACAGGGGTCCTCAAACTTTTTAAAAAGGGGACCAATTCACTCTCCCTCAGACCACTGGAGGGTGGACTATAGTTTTAAAAATAACTATGAACAAATCCCTATGGGCCCGGGATAAGTCCGCTGCTAAGCAGGACAGGCAGCGGCGGCAAAAACACCCGGTGGGTAGGATAAATGTCCTCGGCGGCCCGCAGCCCACGGGGCCGTAGTTTGAGGACCCCTGGGAGGGTGTTTGTAAGTCAGAATCAATTCTGTGGAAATGCATAGATTATTTAATGAAAATGAAAGTATTCCATGATTCCAGTGTTCAATATATATCTAGTTTTGATAATAAAGAATCATTAAACTTCATGTATGTTGCACTTAGAACCAGTATTATGTTTTACTCATCATAAATCTAGACTTACATATCTTTGACTTCTATACTTTCATTGAATATATTTTATTTAAATAATTTAAGAGTAGTATACATTATCCATGTTATAAAATATTTCTCAATCCCATACATAATTTTTGCTTATGTGATCCTAATTCATAAATTCCATGTGGTAGAAGAATGTTTTTAAAGTGAGAACATGTAGCTCTCATAGTTGTAGAATACATTGTCTTTAGGATCTCTGAGAGGAGGACATTATAAATGAATTAGCCACTCCCTCTTCTGGAGCAGCATTCATCGCTGACATCAGCAGGTGTGCAGTTCACAGACTTTAAAGGTACAGCCACTTTTATTTAGAGGATGTAGGGCGCTGGTGGTTCACTGGTACCATTTTTGCCTTCCATGTGCTAGACTCAGGTTGGAATCCTGGCTATTGTACTTCATGCATAGCCATCTCTGATCTATCACGGTATGTTTGTACATTACTAAAATGCTAAACAGGTTGCAGCACAACTTCCAGACCAAGAAGGACTAAAGGAAAAAAAACCTGTGAACTTCAAGAAACCACTTTAAGAAAACCCTGTGTAACACAATGGTCTTATCTAAAACCGACCATGCTGTGGACGGACAAAGTGTTGAACCATTGTGCATGAGGTCATCACAAGTTGGTACCTGGCAGCTAACAATAGAGGTATGAACAAAGCTGGCAGAACTGAGATTCTTCCAACGGGCCCGTGGC
>NW_022107407.1:9641287-9665333 GCF_000313985.2 Echinops telfairi | reverse complement strand
AAGGCAGAATTGGGGTCCTGGTAGTTGGGGGGAGGAAGCGTTTAAGAACTAGAGGAAGGTTGTGGGTTTCATTATTGTTATACTGAACCCTAAGTGACTCATCTCCCCCCTACCCCTCTGCAAGGTATGTCCAGTTGTCTAGAGATGGGCGCGTGATGTAGAAGTATATTTTAAAGCTGATTTTAAATGACATTTTCTTTTCTTCATCTGGTTTAGCATCTCAGCTTGCTAATTTTGATTTTTTTTAAAAAATCTGTTATTTGACAAGTAGTGGTGAGTGGTGAGTGGATACAAGTGGAAATAGAAGAGGAGAAGCTGGCCTCTGATTTGCTGTTTAAAATATATTGAGAAATTTCTCAAAACCAAAACCAAAAAATATTTGCTGTATGGATCCTCACCATGATTGAGGACCATGAGAGAATACATCCCTCTGTTTCAAATTAACCTTTTTGATCATGGTTTAGTAATTGCAGATGTCTCTATAGAGACAGACACATGGCTTCTGGAGAAAATACCTTACCAGAGAGCTTGCACTTGTTTCCTTAACTGAATTTGAGGAATATGACTCTCCATGTTTTATCAAAGTGTGGATAGTTCTGATACTGAGTTACTATAGGTTGCAAGCGTCATAAAATATTTCCATGAATTCTATTATTATTGTATATTTCAGGAAGTAAAAAAACACAAAACTATTCTTTTTAATAGTAAACCAAAATTTTGTTATTATGAATTGTTTAGATGGTTCATCTAAAACACCACTATAAAATGAAAATAGATATATCTTTTGGAATAACAGACAGAAAACCTGAGAAGTCTAAATTCATTGAGGTTGGCTGTGAATTGATCTCAGTATATGTCTATTTTTAAATTTAATGAATTTTATTTTGCTGTTGAGAATAAAACAGTAGAAGATGCACTAGCATACAGATATGTACAGTTCAGTGCCATTAAAGACATAATTAGAATTTTCCAAACTTTTCTGAATTGATTCTTTACCATTAACATAAATTCACTGCTCCCTAAATTTTCTACCTGATCCTTCAAGTTGCTGTTTTCAGATTTATCCCATATAGATAGGAATCAGTACAATGCTTCAAGCAATTAATAATTCTTTATTAATTAAGCTAAAAAAAGCTGGCTGAGTAGTATTTCATTGTAGGTCTATACCACATTTTGTTTACCTACTCATCCACTGACGGGTTTTGAACTTGTTTCCACCTGACTATTGCAAATAGTGTTGCAATGAACCTTGATGTATGAGTATAGGCTCAAGTCTCTGCTTTTACTTTTTTGGTAGATATGCCACAGCAGAATTCCTGAATCATATGGAAGTTCTATTTTTAATCTTTTGAAAGAGCAACACTGTTTTCCACAGTGGTTATACCATTTCACATTCTCATCAGCAACAAATATGGGTTCTAATTATGCTGTAGTCTCTCTCACAATTGTTATTATTTATTTATTTTATCTTAGCCATCAGAGTGGAAGTGAAATGTTATCTGGCAATTTATTTACATCTCTCTGATGACTAATGACATTGAGCAAATTTTCATGTGTTTGGTGGCCATTTGAATAGTCTCTTTGGTGACATGTCTGTTCAATCCTGGCTCATTTTTTTTTACTGTCTTTTTGTTGTTAAGTGATTCAAGTTTTATATATAAATAAGACAGTGAATTATTTATTGTGAGTCTTTGTGGTAGTTACATCATCTTGTGTCAACTTGATAATTATAGTGAAGGGCTATGTACGTTTGGCATGACCATCTCATGAGGATTCTGGGAACTTCCTCTCTTCCTACCTGGAGGTAGGACACACTCTCTCTGATTTTACTTTTCTGGTGATAAGTCACATGGAGCCACACTGATGGCAGCCAGAGCCCTGGACCTGGAGAAGCCACGTGGAGACCCCAGTCAGCGCTGAGATGCTTCCACTACTACTGGATCCATCCACCATCCTGTGATGTTCCTGCATTAAATATCATTGCATGTGCTGCATGAGTTTAAAGAGGAATTTATGGACTAGTATTGGACATACAGGCTAAGATTAAGGACTCAATCTGAACTGGGCTGGGATGTTTTCTCAGTAGAAAATTGCTCTCTTACATAAAGCTCTCTCTTACACACATATGAATGAATCTGGATTTGTTTCTCTACTCAACGGGGACTAATACATTATGATACTGTGTTAGTCTGAGTTGACTAGAGAAACAAATTCATAGACATTCATATGAGTGTAAGAGAGAACTTTATATCAAAGAGTACTTATACATTAAGAAAACATCCCAGTCCAGTCCAGATCATGTCCATAAGTCTGATATTAGCCCATGTGTTCAATATTAATCTATAAATTCCTCTTTAGACTCATGCAACACATACAATGATGCAAAATGCAGGAAAATCACAGACCATTGGGTGGATAGTCTCATGGATCCAGTGGCAGTGGAAGCATCTCAGCACTAGCAGGGGTCTCCATGTGGCTCCTTCAGCTCCACGGCTCTAGCATACCTCCAGGTGTCTTGTCAATATGAATGTCTTTTAGGGACTGTCTGTGGTACCTGACCTCCAAATGAGATCAGTAAGCTGAGACCTTGACAGGCTAGACTCCACCCCTGCACTCTTAATAGTCTCAAATTGAACCAGATTATGTAACAGCCACAAGTACATTGGAAGTGGGGCACTAGAGAAACAAATCATGAACAGGGAGAGTGGATGCTTGTTTGACTTCTGCCTTGTGGTAGTTTTTCTTCTTTGGCTAGCCAAGGGTCAGATAGGCCCACACTGTTAACTTGATTATTTTCTGAAAGAACATGTTGAGTGAAAGTTTTGATTCCTAGCAGTTGTTTTTGGTTATTTTTGTCTGAAATGATGAAAATGAATGTGATAGATGTAAATGTTGATCTCAGGGACAAAAATCTCAGAACTTCTTGGAGACCATGCTGTTTTGTCAAAATGGCTGACTGAGGTAAAAATGGCTGACAGAAAGCCCAGCCCTGGCTTGATGCAGTCAGACCTCTAAAACCATATTTCATATCAATGGAATAGTTAAGATAAGGATTAAGATAAGACACATAAGAATTGAACTTGAGTGTCTTAAAAATTGAGTCTATGATCTTACTCTACTTTGTTTATACTGATTTCTTCTGCCTATTGTTATTGAAATAGTGTGCAACATAAATGATTATTGGGAAGTAAAAATAGAGACTTTGCAAGCCTACTTGGCCACGGTGATTAAATTAGATATTCAAATGGTTTTGAACACACCTGAAAAGAAGGATTGGATGGGATAAGCCCCACCCAATGACTTGGTGCTCAGGGCATTCACATTTGAAAAGACTTGTCTAGGGGACTCTTGACAGATTGAAGAAAATAAAAAAGGGAACCCTTTGACTTTTTGAACTTTGAACTAGTGGTATGTGCTGAAGCTGGAAAAATTTAGAACCATGATGAAACTCCTTTCCAGGACTGAACATTAAAGGGAGCCTGCAGGCATCCTGAAATGCTCACTAGGTGACCACTTGGATCCATTTGTTGAGTGAAAGTGGGGGAAAGGCAGCAATAAAGAGAGAGGTTGAATCTGGCCACTGGCACCCATGGACCTGGTTCACAGGGACTACAGAATATGAACGTGGGTTGGCTGGTCTGAAATTCATGTCCTAAGATTTTTGAGCCTGTGAATTGGTGCATTTTGCTGCTGACTTCATGGACAGCCTGTCCTGATTTGACTTTGCTAATGGATGTCATTTCACAAGGTTGCAACTGGAATGAAGATTATTCTCATCAAACAATATGATTGTCTCCTCAGAGCACTGGGTTGATGTAAGAGGGTAGTACTGAAATTGGATACCCAAAATGGGGTGGATAAAGCCATGATGTGGCTCGCTTACAAACTTTCACAGGTGGGGGAATATATTCATAAAATTATAGGATTAAGCGGTAGGTGTTCACATAACTTCGATTGTTAAGTATAGAATATTTTTTGTTTCGTTCACTTATAGAATATTATGTTTAAATGAGGTTAGCACATTTTGACTTGTATGAATTTTAGTTTTGTCCTGTTGGGCACCAATATGACTTTATTATTGATTTGCTTAAAATATGTATGACTAAAGAGTTGTGTAAAAGCATTAAGTCTATAATACTTGTATAATGTCATGTCAACTTGATAAATAGAGTAAAGGCTGTAGCCCATTGTGGACAGGACCTTCTCATGAATATTCTGGGAACTTCCTCTCTTCCTCCCTGGATGTAGGAAACACACTCTCTCTCTGCTTTCATCTTCCTGTTGAAAAGTCACATGGAGCCACGCTGATAGCAGCCAGAGCCCTGGAGATGCTTCTACCACCACTGGATCCACAAGATTTTCCACCCACCAGCCTATTATCTTCCTACATTCAACATCATTGCATGTGTTGTGTGAGTCTAAAGAGCATTTTATGGACTAGGGCTAATGGGCTAATATTGGACTTATGGACTTGATCTGCACTGGGCTGGGATGTTTTCTCAATCTACAATTGCCCTTTTATATAAAGCTCTCTCTCTTACACACAAATGCATGTCTCTGTATTTGTTTCTCTAGTTAACCAGGATTAACACAGTCTTCTAGCCAAAGTTTCTAACTCCCATCAAACAATCTTTTTTTCCCATATGTCTGGTAAGAAGGTGGGGGAAGATATTGATAATATTTGCCTGTGAGTAATTGTGAACAGCTTTCCCTGTAGTGCCACCTTGCTTCATATAAAATGAGCCTTCTGAAAAGCAGGAAAAGGGATTTCATTACCACTAAAAGCTGGGAGTAGACTCAAGATCCCTGAGTGGTAAATTTCCTGGATCTATAAGACAGCTAGAACATTAGAGGAGCAACAACAAAATCAGGAGCCAGAGCATAGAACAGAGTGATGGACTTCTCAACCTACTGACCAAGTAGAACTGAGTACCTTTGTGCTGGACACTGACTTGCAGAATGGGGTGCCTCTGGGCACTTAATTAGGGAAATTGGGTTTGCTGACTCATGGAAGTGGAACTGTGTGCCTTTGGGGCAAGGCTTACAGGAATGGGGTGTCTCATCTCTGGGCACTTAATTCACAGAGCTAAATGGCTTTGGGTTGAGGCTTACAGCAGAGGGGGTATGCCCTTTAGGTATTTATTTGAAGACTTGAAAGAACTTTGTAACATGTCCTGATAAACAATTAAATCCTGAACATTTCTCACTGGCATTACAACTTCTTAACTGTCCTAAGAAACCATGAATTATGAATGTTGTCTGTGAGTTCAGTGTAGTCATTGCAATTGACCCATTGCAATTACTCAGGTAAAATAGAGAATATTAATTGAGACATCACAGTTTGAATAATTTGATTTTCATTAGGTATATGGTTTTTGAAGATGTTCCAATTGATGGCTTGCCTTCTTTGGTAAATTTTTCTTTATTATATCTTTAAACCAATTTATTTGTAGCTAATACAAATATTATATCATTCTTTAGTTGAATCACATCACACAGTATTGTACAATTGCTAACACAATCAGTTTCAATACATTCTCTTTCTATTTGAACTCCTTGATGTCAGCTTCCCCTCACCACTGTATCTCCTAAGAACCTCTATTCTACTTATTGTCACTATAGGTTAATCAATCCTGAGTTTCATACCAAAATACAGAACAATGTATAATGAAAATTCAACAGGGTTATCCACAATGATAAAATACATCAGAGATAACCCCCAATAGGAGAAAAAGACAAACTAAAAAACAACAAACCCAGTGTTGAAACCAGATCATACCCAACATGTATCAGAGTGAGAATCAAGTAACAAGATTTGGACAGTTCAAGTCAGGTTTATTATTTCGATCTCCTATTGTCATCTCTTTAATATTCTCTGGCAACCAGTTTATTCCCATCTCTCCATTACGGATAGAGGGATATCACCAGAGGCTTATTTTCTGTGTAGATCTCACAGATGTGTCATTCATAGCCTTCTACAAACCAGAATCTCACAATTTAGGCTCTGGTACTATTTCCTCCTTTGGTTCCGGATTCTATGATTGACAATCCTTGGGTCACAGATGGTGTGATTCTTCCACGTGGACTTCATTGACATCTCACTTAGATAGTTGCTTGTTTGGAAACAATCCTTTAAGACCCCAGATGCTATTTTATCTGATAGCTGGGCACTATATAATTTCTTCACCACACTGCAGTAGCACCCATGTCTTCTGTGTTCCCTTCCTGAGGGCCAGTATTCAGCAGGGCCATGATTTGAGGACTAATTGTTCTTAAATTGAAGCTAGGATTTAGAGTGAGCCTCAAATTTTCCTTTTTGAGGCTTTCAATTTATTTGTTTGTTTCCTAGTCCCTCAACACATCATCAATCCACAAGTTAGCACCCATATTGGAGACAAAGATCTTGGGCAAAGCTTAGGCCCCCCCCCCTAAACATACATTAACACTCTTCTGCTTCATACTTTAGTATTATTTTTATTTTTTAATAATTTTGTCACTTAGCCCTTTCCTATTTAATTTAAATATCTCAACTTTTATTTCATAGGCCTTTTAACCCATATTTTCTCTCCTCTTTCTTCTCATTAATCCTAGTTCCTTCTCATCCTCATAAAACCCAAAGTTGACACTATTCTTAGAGAGTGTTTCTTTTCTCTCTCAAATATTATTACCCATTGCTGTGTCATTGCTAAATAAGGCATTATTTTTTGGGGGGTGGGGTGGGGGGTGGCTAATTTGCTTTCATTAATCTACCAATTAGCTCTACTTATTTTTTGTTTTTTTGTTCTTTCTCTTTCCTTTATCACATTCTCTTCCATTTTTTGATCTTTCCCCCTTAACACTTAATTTAACACTCTCCCCCAGATCTTAATATAAAGTGTCTACCACCCCTCTACTGCACCACCTAACAGAGTTAACTACTTCTAGATAACCTCCCTTCCCTAACACCCATAAGAGCTACACCAATATGTCAAGGAAACAACAGAAGATATCAGTTCACAAAAACAAAAACAAAACACACACACACACACACACACAAGAAAAAGAAAAAGGCACAACCAAACACCAATCAGGCCTAATTTAAATGCCTGAAATTGAGCAGACTATGAAATTACCAATTGAAGAATTTAAAAGAATGATGGTATCACTTATACAACAGAAAAAGGATATAGACACCCTGACAATAAGAATATGAGATTTTAATATACCACCCTCAATGAAAGACAGAACATTAAGAAAAAAACTCAAGAAACTTAAAAGCTCAACACATAATCAACAAAACCAACCTCATAGACATATACAGAATGCTCCAAATAACAAAAACAGTATACATTCTTCTCCAACACATGTGGAACATTCTAAATAATAGACCATATACTAAGCCACAAAGCATGCCTCAACAAATTCAGAAAATTGAGATCCTACAACCTATCTTCCTAGAACACAATGCTATAAAATAAGAAATCAACATTAAAACAAAGAGAAATATAAAGATAAACATATGAAGATTGAAAAACATAATAATAAAAAATGATTGGGTAATAAAGCAAATAAAGGAAGAAATAAAAAAAAATTCCTTAGGAAAAATGAGAATGCTAACACAACATATCAAAATCTTTGCCCCATTAAAAAGGCAGTAATCAGAGACCAATTTATAGCAATGAGCACACATAAAAAAAAGAAGAGAAATTAAAAATTGACACCCTAACACAACACCTTCAAGAACTGGAACAAGGACAACAACATAAATCCTCCAATAAAAGATGAAAAGAAATGATAAGGATCAAAGCAGAAATAAATGATGCTAAAAAAATAGAAGAAATCAGTAAGATAAGTGGCTGGTTCTATGAAAATATTAATAGACCACTGGCAAACTTAACAAAGGAAAAATAAGAAAAGATGCAAATATCCAGAATGAAATGGAAAGAGTGATATTACAACAGATCCAAATGAAATAAAAAGAATAACACACTACTATGAAAAACCGTGTTCAAACAAATTGGACAATGTAGAAGAAATGAGCATATCTAGAAATACATCACTCACTCAAATCAATGTAGGCAGATATGCAGAAACTCAAAAGATGCTTAACAAAAGAAGAAATAGAAACTGCCAGTCAAGAAAATCCCAGCACCACATGGATTCACAGAGGAATTCTACCAAGTATTCAGGGAAAATCTCACATCAATACAGCACAAACAATTCCAGATGATAGAAAAACACAACAAACTTCCAACCTTATGATACCCAAACCAGGCTAAGACCCCACAAAGATAGAAAATCAGAGCCTGGTATCAGCAGCTGAACCTTAGCGGCAGCAGAATATATCCCAAGACTTATGTGAAAATGTCAATACTACTTAAATAAAACAATCTACAGATAATAACCAATTCCAATCCAAATCTCAAATATATTCTTTAAAGAAATGGAAAAGTGAATTAAAAACTATATTTCACATGGGTAGCCAAAAGGATGAAATAAGATGTATATCTCTCCCCACGCACAAAAATGAACTCAATATGGATTAAAGACCTAAATACAAACCCCAGAATGTTCAGTATCATCAATGAGAAAACTGGAACAAACTTAAGGGCCCTAGTGCAGGGCATACATAGGCTGCCAAGTATATAGAGGAAGCACATAAAGAGTAAGACAACACAGGTGAATTGGACATGCTGAGATTACATCACTTATGTACAACAAGAGATTTCACCAAAAGAGTAAAACAAGAGCTCGCAGATTGGGAACAAAATCTTACCAAAAACACATTGGACAAAGGTCTAATTACCAAAATCTACAAAACTCGACAACAGCTCAATAACAAAATAACAAATGACCCGATTATGAAGTGGGAAAAAATCATGAACAGAGAGTTCACCAAAAACTCAATACAAATGGCCAAAAAATATGTAAAAAAATCCTCACCATCACTTGCCAACAGGGAGATGCAAATTACAACTAAAATGAGATACCACCTTACACCCATAATGCTAGCCCAATTAGAAAAACAACAACCAGAAATCAACAAATGCTGGAGAGCATGTGGAGAGATTGGAACTTGTAAACACTGTTGGTGGACTTGTAAATACACACCACCACTACAGAAAATATGGCAATATTGAAAGCAACTGGGAATTGAAACCCCATATGCTCCAACAATGCCATGATTTGGCGTACACTGTGAAGAAATAAGAGACAAAGCGTGAGTTGATGTCTGCTGTTCCGTTTATAGCAGCACAGTTCACAATAGCAAGAAAGTGGAAGCAGTCCAAATGACCAACAGTGGAAGAAGGGATAATGAAACAACAGACAATGCATCCCTAAAAACAGTCATGAAAGCAGAAAACAGTGCATGACATGGAAGGATCTTGAAACCACTATGCGGAGTGAAGTAAGTCAAGCTCAAAAGGACAAGTATTGTATGAGTGCACTGCTATCAGAAGTAATACCAATTAAGCAAACCATAGAGACCAATTCCTAAGCAAAAGATTAGAAAGTCTGCCTGCTGGCATCATACATCACTCTGCTTATGTCCACTTCATGAAAACCACCTTGAAAGAGGAGAACTCAAATTGGCTGGGGTCACTCCTTCGAGAAGGGGAAAAACGGAGAAGCACATCCACTTGTACCGCTGTACCGCATTGACACAAGGCTGCAACAAACCAATAAGTTCTCCACAGGAATTAGAGGAGAACATTACTGGAGATTTAAGTTAAGGCTAGAAGGGAGAGGAGCATCTACATGTTAGAGGAAGCACTGGTATTTGGTGGTGGGTAAATGGGGAGAAGCAACCTCTCATTAGGAAGGGATGTTAAACAATAATTGTAGGGTATGTAAGGGGAGAATAAACCCTGTTCTATGGTCCTGGGCTGACATTTCAAATATGTTTTACCCAACCCTTGGTGAACCATACCATACCATGGACTATGAAGACCTTAGACATTTGCTTTACAGGGAACATGGAACCCCTCTAAGGAACACACTAGAAGGACTCAACGTGGAAGCCTGACTGAATGAACTGGGTCCTACCTCAAAACTTCTTGAGCCCTTGGATTTAAGACTGAAATACTCTGATGGGCGAGGAAGTGAAGGACGACCACCTGAAGCCTGTGGAAATGGCAGTCCCACCTTTGGTGGGACCCCTGACTTAATGAGTGTCCAATGAAAGGGGACCCAGAATCACCATATATTTAGTACCTCAATGCTCCCCTGGCATTAATATGACAGGTATTAATCTAATAGGCAACTATCTGCCCTAGCTTGGGGAAGTTTTCACCTAGGACCAGCCCCCATGCCCAAAGTAAACAGAGTTCAATCAATTAAGAAATCAATCTGTACTAAACAACAACTCATTGATTTCTGCTCAAAGTGGAACTGCACTCTCATAAACTTCTCATATCAACAGTATCTTATATTCTATGCCATTAGATACATGATTAATGTTATCAATGCAATCTCTTTACTCCTCAGTGGGATGATTGACAATAATTTTCTTTTTTCTTTCTGTGTTTTCATTGTTGGTCTTGTGGGTTTTTGTTTTAGTCATAATACAACCACTAAAGTAAACCAAAGTTGTTTATTCATAATTTTTGGACAAGCAGATGGATTCTGGGTTCCCATTTAATTTTAGTCCCAGTCCAAGAACAGTTAGTTCTTATAACATGGCCTTGCTTGATACTCACCTTCAAGGAGAGATCACTAAAGATAATGGTGCTATAGCAAGTTGTGGTGAAAAAAGCAAATGGTACCTGACTATCGATTGGAATAGTGTCTGGATATTCAAACAAGCAGCCATCTAAGTGAGATATCTATTATGTCCACAGGAAAGAAGCACAGCAGCCTGTGTGATTCAAAGATGATGATAAAAAAATCCAAATATGAGGAAGGGAAAACATATCAGAGCTTAAATTGTGAACACCCTATTTGTAGAAGGGTATGGAGGACAGTGGGAGTCCAAAATTCATCTTCAGACTAGTTAGATTAAACCTCAGGCAGATCCCCTCTAGCCACAGGCTGAACTATCAGAGTTGATTATGGTGCATTGAACCATGTATAATAGGATACTTGGTCAGTTAACCTCTCTATTTAGTTATTTATTTTTATTACATCATTTTATTGGGGGGTTCTTACAGCTCTTATCACAATCCATCCATACATCCATTGTGTCAAGCACATTTGTACATATGTTGCCATCATAATTTTCTTCTCTATTTTTAATTAAATACTTTTATTGGGGGTTCTTACATCTCTTATCACAATCCACACAATCATCCGTTGTGTCAAGCACATTTGTACACATGCTGCCATCATCATTTTCAAAGCACCTTCTTTCTACTTGAGCCCTTGATATCAGTTCCATATTTTTGCCGTTCCTCCCCCACATGCCCTCCCTCATGAACCCTTGATAAGTTATAGATTATTATTCTTATATTTTACATCATCCTCTGTCACCCTTCACCCACTTTTCTGTTGTTCAGCCCCCCTAAGAGGGGGCTATATATTGATCCTTGTGATCAATTCCCCCTTTTCTCTCCCCATCTTCCATCCTCCTCCTAGTATCTCTACTCTCATTGTTGACCCTGAAGGGTTTATCTATTCTGGATTTCCTGTGTTGTATGTTCTTTTCTGTAGCAGTGTGCATGTTCTGGTCTAATCTGATTTGTAAGGTAGAATTGAGGTCATGATAGTTGGGGGAAGGAAGCATTAAGGAACTAGAGGAAAGTTATATATTTCATCAGTGCTATACTGCACCCTGACTGGGTCATCTCTTCCTTGTGACCCTCCTGTGAGGGGATGTCCAATTGTCTACCGATGGGCTTTGGGTCTCCATTCTACGCCCACCCCAACCCCCCAACCCCATAATTCACATTGGGTATGATTTTGTTCTGGGTTGTAGATGCCTGATACCTTGTCACATTGACAGCTCATGATCACACAGGCTGGTGTGCTTCTTACATGTGGGCTTGTTGCTTCTCAGCTAGATGGCCACTTTTTTTCTTCAAGTCTTTAAGACCTCAGATGCTATATCTTTTGATAGCCGGGCACCATCAGCTTTCTTCACCGCATTTGCTTATGCTCCCCTTTTGTCTTCTGCGATCATGTTGGGAAGGTGAGCATCACAGAATGGAATGCCATATTATTAGAACAAAGTGTTCTTGTGTACAGGTAGTACTGGAATGGAGGCCCAATGATATCTGCAACCTTAATTCTTAACATATAGAAATAAGTACATAGATCTGTTCCCCTATTTTTATATATAAATATATTTATATGTGTACATGCCTGTATTTAGACCTCTATAAATGTCATTCGCCTCTTGGTTCTTTCCTTTGTTTCCTTTTGCTTTCCTCTTGTCCCACCACCATGTTTGGCCTTCATTCAGGTTTAGTAATTACTTGCTGCTACATTGCCCTTGCTTAAGTCCCACTAAGCACCCTACACCCTTCTCTCCATTGATTTTAGTTCACTTGTTGTTTGCTTGTCCCTGGGTTGGGTGTCCACCCTCTCCCTTTCTCCCACCTCCCCTTCTCCCATTTCCCCCAGGCACCATCAATTCTGTGGTTTTCGTCTCTCAATTGTTTATCCCACCTATCTTATCTAGATGGACATGCAGAGACATTAATAAGGGCAAAAACCAAGCAAAGTCAAACAAAATAACAAAGGACGACAAAACCAACAAAACAAAACAATAACAACAACAATAGATAACAAAAACAAAATATCAACAAAAAGAAAGCCAATGAGAAAAGAGAAAAAGCCTATAAACAGCTTAGGTCTGTTTTTTGACCTTTAGGAATGTTTTCAGTTGAGTCTGATGGGGTGCCACACTGTATCCAAAGTCTACTTTTGGTATTCCCCGGGGATTTCCTCTCTTTGCTCCCCTTGCTGCTCTGTTGCATGCCCTTGGTGTTTTGTCCCAGTGTGATGGGGTCAGATTGGGCACAATTCCAGCACTGTGTCTCTAGTGTTGTCTGCCATAGCGCTATGGTTCAGTGAGGGACATCATGTCTCATGGTGGGGCCAGCCCTATGGTCCTCTCTGTGCATTGTCTGCTCTGAGCAGGAAAATCGTTCTCAGGACTTGGCAGTCCAGGATGTGTTCCCCTCCCTCTCCATCTCTCTTCATTTCTCTTGTGTGCTCTAATCAGACATGCCCCTCTCCTCAAGCTATAGCTTCAGTGCTGTCCTCTGAAGTGCATTCTTCGGCAGGGGGAGTAGGCGGGGATCCACATAGTTGGGATTGGGCCCGGCCCGACACACCTCTTTATTAGTTTCCTGGTAGATGCCGGTATGTTTTTATGATGTTTTCACATCTTGGTGCACTGTATTGAATTCTGGTCTCTCTCTCTTTCTCTCTTTCCTGTGGAGATATAAATAATACCCTTCCCTTGGGTGGGTTAGTGCCCTGCTCCCCTCCCACACCCATGTCTTTTTTTTCCCCTCCCCACTTTCTTTCCCCCTCCTATATAGTTGACTGCCATATGTATCCTTGGATTTGGCCTCACCCCAGGAATGTATGTGTATAGTAGCTTTTCCACTATGCCCCATTTTTAAGCGTATCTCAGTGGACTCATGTTATACTTGTCCTTTTGTGCTTGACTTACATCACTTAACATGATTTGCTCCAGTTCTTCCTATGTGGCAATGTGCTTCATGTGTTCATCGCTGCTTTTTTTTAGGGATGAGTATGTATGTACCACAGTTTTTGATCCATTCATCCATTGACAGAAATTTGGGTTGTTTTCAACTCTTTGCAATTGTGAACTGTGCCGCAATGAACATTGGAGCACAGATGTCTCACTGTGGTTTGTTTCTTGCCTCTTCTGGGTATATGCCCAGTAAGGGGATTGCTGGATTGTGTGGTAGCTTGACTTCCATCTATTTTAAATATTGTCAAATTGATTTCCATAATGGCTGTACATACCTACAGGTCCACCAGCAGTGGATGAGAGTTCCTATCTCCCCATAGCCCACCCAACACTTGTTACTCTCTGATTTTTTGAATTGGGCTATCTTTGAGGGTATTAGGTGGTATCTCATAGTTGTTTTAATTTGCATTTCTCTTATGGCTAATAATAGGGAACATTTTCTCATATGTTTATTGGCCATTCAGATTTCTGCCCCTGTGAAACTTCTGTTCAGGTCCTTTGCCCACCTCCTTAGCAGACAGTTAGTTTTTTTCTTATTGTAAGCTTGCAAAGTACTGTTGATTTAGTAATAAGGCCCTTGTCTGATGTGTCATTGCTAAAGATGTTTTCCAAGTTTGTGGGCTCTCTTATTACTCTCTGGGTGAATTCTTTCGATTAACATAAGTGTTTTATCTTCAGTATATCCCACTTGTCAATTTGTGACTCATCCATATTTGTGTCCTTCCCTATTTCTGAGAGTCCATGTATTCCCTATGCCAAAGTTCTCAGGTTTGTCCCAATTCCCTCATTGATGGCTCTAATAGTTTGAGTCTGTTATCCACCTTGAGTTTATTCTTGTGCATGGAGTGAGATAAGGGTCTTGCTTCATTTTTTCTGCAGGTAGATATCCAGTTTTTCCAGCACCACTTGTTGAAGTGGGAATCCGCTTCCTATTTGATATTTTTTGGGCCTTTATCAAAGATCAGACGCCTGTATGCTGATGATTTTATTTCTGGGTCTTCAGCTCTTTTCCATTGGTCTGAATATCTGTCATTATACCAGTACCACACTGTTTTGAGTACTGTGACCGTATAGTATGTGCTAAAGTCAGGTAAAGCAAGCCCTCCCACTGTGTCCTTCTTCTTGAGGAGTTCTCTGCTAATTCTGGGCTTCTTCCCTCTCCATATGAAGTTGGTAATCAGTTTTTCCAATTATTTGGAAAAGGATGGTGGTTAACCTCCCTCTTGACCCAACCTCTAGACTCAAACATTTCTCACTTGTTCCATGACATAAATTACTTCTCTTTCATTTTAAAATATTGTTGGTGGTCTTTTCTTAGTTCCTCTTCATTTTTCTCTTTATATTATTATTTTTCTTTCTGTGTCATTTTGCTTTTTTGTTTTATTGCTTCTGTTAGGTCACTCAATTAATGAAGTACAGAATTATTGGCTATATAGAGACAATTCAATGATTTATCAGGGATGGGGAGACGGAGAGTGTGAGGGAAATTAGGGAGCAAACAATGAATGTGGGACAGTGGAGGAAGAGCTAGAACTGATTGTGGTGATGTATACACAATTCTTTTAAAAAGCGATTTAACTATGGAAGTGTATGATATGACTATTATATTATGAAAACTTCTACCATGAAAAACAAAACAAAACTTGACTAATGTTACCATGGGTAAATGACAAAGAGTTTGTACTTAGAGCACAAAGATAAAGAGTTTATCTTAATGGTGGTCAAATATTTTGGAAAAGGATAATAATAATTGTACAACACAAAGAGTATAATCAATGGCACCGAATTACACATGTAGAAGTTGTTGAATTGGAGAATGTTTTGCTTTGTATATTTTTGCTACAAACATAATTGCACAAATAACAATGAGTATAACAAAGAAGAAAATGTTCTTATATTGGTGTGGTAATGATTATATAACACTTCTTGATATAATTAAACTATTGAATTGTATGATATGTAGATTATGTCTCAATGGTTAAAAAATAATACATTATGCATGGTATACATCGTTCGTCTATTTAGTGACCTCCACTCCTAGAGTCAAGGACTCAGATGGCATCCAGGTTTCTCTATCTATTATCTCAACATTGTGACCTGGTAGAGGCAAGAAGTGTTGAATGTAGGATTCAACCTAGGTTTAAGAGTTTGACCTGGATCCCATGGAAGGATTGGGTACCAGTGAAGCTGGGAAATTTTGGCCCTACATTGTCATTGTTTTTGTTTAGTTGTTAAGGTAAGAAATAGAAAGTTACCACTCGTTGTTGTGGTAGGTGCCCTCAAGTCAGACCCATTTCAGAGTAATTCTATGTACAGCAGAAAGAGACACTGCTGGTCCTACACCATCCTTACTGTCTCCCCTATTGCTGCAGTCATGGTGTCATTCCATCGTGTCAAAGGTCTTCCTGCTTTCTGCACTCCTGTACTTTTTTCACTCCTTGTACCAAGCATGAGGTTCTTTTCCAGGGTCTGGTCTGTCCTGATAACATTTTAAAAGTACGTGTGATGAAGTCTTTCTATTCCCACTTCTAAGATACTTCTATGATACTTTCAATATTCTTAATGAAATATTCTCAATATTCAATTGAATATTGTCAGGATCATAATTCATATGCATCGATTCTTCTTTGGTTTGGTTTTCCTTATCCAATGTCCAGCTTTCACATGGATATGAGACTATTGAAAATACCATGGTTTGCATCAGGTGCACCTTAGTCTTTAAAGTGACATCTATGCTCTTCAAAACATTAAAGAGAAGGAGATCTTGTGAAATAGATTTATCCAGAGTAACTTTTATTTTTTTGTCTTGATTTCTGGGTCCATTAGCATTGATTGTGGATCCAAGCAAGATAAAATACTTGACAACTTGATCCAGTGTGAAGAATTGTGTGCAGGTGTATGTGCATGTTTTGCATTAAGTTGTATTCCATATTGAAGACTGCAGTCCTTGATTTTTATCAGCAAAGGCTTCAAACCCTCTTCATTTTCAGTATACAAAGTTGTGTCATCTGCATAGCACAGGTTGTTAAGTAGTATTCCTCCAGTCCTAATGCCAATGCCACATTCTTTTTAATATAAACCAGTTTCTCTGATAATTGGCTTTGTATACAGATACAACCATGATGAACACTTTTACTGATTTTAAACAATGCAGTGTTTTCTTGTTCTTCTATTCCCACAACTGCCTTTTGATTCACATATAGATTACACATGAGCACAATAAAGTGCCCTGGAATCTACATTCTTCTCAATCCTGTCCATAGTTTGTTATGATCTATACAGTTGAGTGCCTTTGCCTAGTGAGCAGAATAAAAGTAAACCTTATTCCGGTATTTTCTGCTTTGAGCCAAGATCTATCTGATATCAACAATTATATTCCTTTGTCCATTCCCTGTTCTGAGTTGTACTTGAGTTTCTGACAGTTCCCTGTCAATGTACTACTTCAAATGTTGCTGAAGGATGTTTAGTGAAATTTAGATTGTGATATTACTGTAATTGTTTGATAATTTGTGCATTCCATAGGGTTATCTTTCTCTGGAATGGGTACACATCTCCATTTCTACTGGCTGGTTGACCAGGTAGCTGTTTTCCAAATTTCTTGCCATAGATGAGTGCTTCCAGTGCTTTATCAGTTTGTTGAAACATTTGAATAGGCATTTCATCAATTCCTGGAGCCTAGCTATTTGCTAATTCATTCAATGCAGTTTGGACTTCTTTCAGTATCATTAGTTATTGATCATATGTTACATCTTGGAATGCTCAAATATTGACTACTTCTCTTTGCTATGGTGACTATGTGTATTCTTTCCATCTTCTCATTTTCAAAAGAGCATATCACAGCATGTTTTATCCACATAGCATACAATTCAATAATTCAAGCATATAAAGAAGAGTTGTATAATTATTACCACAATCAATTTTAGAGCATTTTCTTCTTTCTTGTACTTCTTGTTAGTAGCTCCCCATTTCCCCATAACGTCCCCTGCCTTACCCCCAAGACATCATCCATAAAGCTACTATATTTATAGATTCACTCATCTTGGGTTTCACATATTGAAAAACATAAAAACAGAAACAAAACCCAAAGAACTCAAGACAGCAATAATAGAATAAAATAGAGGAAACCCCAGTTAAAAAGAAGTCAGAAAAGAGAGTTCGGGGGAAGATGGCTGCCAGATAGGTAGCTCATGACCGGAGCTCCGAGGAGATCAGTGAATGGGGAGAGTTGGGGTGGAGTAAGGGTATCAAGTCTGTCTGTTTGATTCCCAAAACCACTCAGACCCAGAGGTGGACCCAGAGGTGAACTCCCACTCATCACCCACACTCTGTGCAGACGCCCTTGGGCTCTTGTGCAGCGCTCAGGTCGCCCGCTCTTCCGGGATTGGTGCCAAAGGGCAGCCAGGTGCACAGTGGAGGCTGCACCCGTTTCAGCACTCTGCACAGAATCGCCAGTCAGTAACCCCACCCGCCTAAGGGTGCCTGGGGTCTGTGTGTGTGCTCCAACAGGATTACCCCCTACCCCTTGCAGATTCGGGCCCCACCCGGGCACCCCTCATGGTCCAGCGGGCCAGACCCTCCCCGTTTCTCCCAGGAGGCACACACCCAGCGCCACAGCATAACTAGGTTGACGGCATAGGCTGCAGTGCTGCCTCTGTACTCTGCGCAAACCGCCAATCAGACCTACCCGCACACTCAGAGTGCTCCGCCAGAGGTGCCCGCCCCTTCTCTGCACTCCTTGCAGATCCGCCAGCCAGCCCCCTCCCTGGGGCTCCCCCACGGGCTTCCCCCGCCCCCCACCCCCGCCATGAAAGTACACGCCTTCGCGTGGGCACACACACATGCATGCAGAGGTTCCCATCCTGCCACACTGCTTCAGACCTGCCAGGCAGTGGACTCAAGTGTGGTAGAACTTTCTGAAACTGTGGCATAGGAACCCAAGCCTTTGGAGCTTTCTCGCTGCATTCTCCCTTCTCCCTGCTCACTCTGTCCCATCCTTTGGATTCTAAGCAGTGCAGTTGCACACCAGTTGCAACCCCCCCCCCTCCCACCTGCTTACCTGAGGGAAGTTCCTCTAGCCGGAAACAGATCTCCCAATCCCCAACCCATCCCCTAAATATGCTCCCCTGCACTGGGACCAATACATTCTATCAGACCGCAGCGTGAACAGCTGCAAGCAGACCTAAAGGTGACTGCAACACAAACCATATGCCAAGGTGAGAGGGAATCCCCAGCAGGACAAAGGTGAAACACAACCCCGCGAGACAGTTGGCTGAAGGCAGCCAGTTGAAACACCAACACCAGCCTCCCAAAGAGAGAGCCCCGGGCTCTGAGACACCCGGGAAAATGGCACCAAGGTCCTACTAATCGACCAAAAATCAGCAAGCTCCTTCCACAGTTTCAACAAGAAAAGAGAAACAAAATCCAATGCCAGAGGGCCACCTGGACCTAACAGCAGTCATAGAAAAGGCTGAGGTTGACACTCACAGAAAGAAATCTTCAGAATGCTGCTTGGAGCCATACAGGACATACAGAATGCTGCTTGGAGCGTTACAGATAAAGGATGAAATGATAGAGGAAATAAAGGCTATGCACCAAAGGGAAATATAGGAGTTAAAGGACGAAATAACAAAAACTAATAGCAAACTCATGGACTTCGCCCAGAGAATGGAGGAGGCAGAGAACCACACAAGTGACCTAGAGACTTCACAAGCAGAAATTAATAAACATGAATAAACGTCTAACAAGTCCATCAGAGAAGCTGAAGAAAACCTCAGAGCTATGTCTGACACTATGAGAAGGAACAACATCAGAATTATCGGCCTGCTGGAGGAATGCACATCAAGGAAATCAACATTCAAAATAGTGAGGGAATGCTTGGAGGAAAACTTCCCTAACTCAATGAACGAAAACCAGGCAACTATCCAGGAGACCAAAAGAAAGCCAGCTAGACTGAATCCCCAGAAGAAGTCACCAAGACATATAGTTGTTAAACTATCCAACTATGAGGCAAAGGGGAAGATTATGAGAATAGGGAAAAATGGGCAACTACATATAAAGGCAAGCAGATAAGAATATGCTTAGACCTGTCAGCAGACACTATGAAGAAGTGGAGACAGTCGATCAGCATATTCGGAAAATTGCAGGAAAATAACGCAAACCCAAGAATACTCTATCCAGCCAAATTATCTATCAAAATTGATAGAGAAGCGAGTCTTCCTGGACAAGGAAAGCCTCAAAGAATGTTAAAAGGAACCCAGCACTACAAAAGATCCTTGCTGACCCAGTATGGGCAGAAGAACAACACTCACCAAGCACATACAAGAGACTTCCACACAGAACAATTCCACCCAGAGACCATCAAAGGGAAAACAGTCCCCAAGAAAAAACTGGCTCAACGATGGAAAGAAGGCAATAATGAACCACAAACACACATATGCACAACCCACGGAAAATAAATGGAGGTAGGAAAACACCCAACACAAGAGAGATAGAATGACATCAGAGGCTCCACAGATAGATGTAATAACACTGAATATTAATGGTTTGAACTCAGGCCTTAAGAGACAGACTAATAGACTGGCTTGGAAAACACAAACCCTCGATCTGCTGCCTACAGGTGACACATCTCAACATCACAGATAAAAACAGGCTGAGAATCAAAGGCTGGAGACAAACATACCAGGCAAAATGTAATTCAAAAAAAGCAGGGGTTGCAATCCTAATCTCCGATAAAATTGACCTCAAAGTGCAAACCATAAAAAGAGATAAGGATGGACACTATATAATGCTCAAGGGAATATTACATAAAGAACCAATAAGCATTCTAAACATTTACTCGCCAATCAAGCTTCCAGCAGAATATGTCAAGCAAACACATCAAAGGATAAAAAAAAGAAATCACAGCCTCAACAATTACAGTAGGTGACTTTAGTACATCACGCTCTAAGAAAGGTGGATCACTCAGAAAGAAACTCAACAAGAAGACTAAAGATCTAAACACTATAATTAGACAATTTGACCTGATAGAGATCTACAGAGCTCTCCACCCAAACAAAAAGGAATTCACATTCTATTCAAGCTCACATGGTACATTTACGAAAATAGACCATATGCTAGGGCATAAGTTGAACCTACATAAATTCAAGCACATTGATATCATACAGACTTCTCTCTCTGAAAACTCTGCCATAAAATTGGAACTAAA
The DNA here is from genome assembly GCF_000313985.2 of Echinops telfairi. NCBI lineage: Eukaryota > Metazoa > Chordata > Mammalia > Afrosoricida > Tenrecidae > Echinops > Echinops telfairi. The sequence continues at coordinate 9,644,484 of NW_022107407.1, read as the reverse complement.
CAAAAGGAAGATAAAGAAATCAAGGGTAATCCATTGGAGGATGAATAACTCTCTATTGCAAAAGGAGAGCATACTGGCTCCGATCAGAGATGAAATTAGGAAATTTCTAGAAACCAACGAGAATGAAAACACTGCATACCAAAACTTATGTGCCCAAAAACATCAAATGGGAAGCGGATGCCCTCTTCAATTCATGGTGCTGGGAAAATGGATACGTAGCTGCAGAAAAATGAAGCAAGACCCTTACCTCACTCCATACACAAGGTGGATCACAGACCTCGAGGTAAAACCCCAAACTATTAGGGCCATCAATGAGGGAATTGGGACAAACCTGAGAACTTTGGCACAGGGTTTACATAGGCCATCAGAAATCGGGAAGGACACCAACCCAGAGGAGGCACAAACTGACCAGTGGGACATACTAAAGATAAAACACTTATGTACATCGAAAGAATTCACCAAGAGAGTAATAAGAGAGACCGCAGAATGGGAAAACATATTTAGCAATGACACATCAGACAAAGGCCTTATTAATAAAATGTACAACACACTGCTAACCTACAACAAGACAAAAACCAATTGTCCACTCAGGAGGTGGGCAAAGGACCTGAGCAGGAGTTTCTCAAGGGCAGAAATCAAAATGGCCAATAAATATATGAGAAAATGTTCCAGATCTCTAGCCATAAGAGAAATGCAAATCAAAACAACTATGAGATATCACCTAACACCCTCAAAGACAGCCCAATTCAAGAAATCAGAAAGTAATAAGTGTTGGAGGGATGCAGAGATAGGAACTATTGTCCACTGCTGGTGGACGTGTAGGTATGTACAGCCACTATGGAAATCGATTTGGCGATATCTAAAACAGTTGGAAATTGAGCTACCTTATGATCCAGCAATCCCCCTACTGGGCATATACTCAGAAGAGACAAAAAACAAACCACGGCCAGACATCTGTGTCCCAATGTTCATCATGGCACAGTTCCCAATGGCAAGGAGATGGAAGCAGCCCAAATTCCCATCAACAGATGAATGGATTACAAAACTCTGGTACATACATACAATGGAGTATTACACATCCCTAAAAAGCAGTGATGAACACATAAAGCACATCGCTGCATGGGAAGAACTGGAGGAAATTATGCTAAGTGAAATAAGTCTAGCACAAAAGGACAAGTACTACATGAGTCCACTGAGGAAAGCTAAAAAAAAAATTCAAAAGGGACATAGGGAAGAAGATGCTGTATACATACGGCCCTGCAGTGAGGTCCAGGTAATATGGCAGGGGCTAGACTAAACTCAGGGATACATATGGAATACATATGGTAGCCTATTAAAAGGGAGGGGGGAAGGTATGGGTAGCTGGGGGAACAGGGTACTAGCCCACACAGGGAGAGAGTGTTGATTGTTTGTCCACAGGGAAAGAGGGAACAGACTTCAACCTGGAGATCCAAGACAAGAATGCAACACACTGACATGAAGCAGGGAACTGATAGAGAGGCCTGAGGGGCCGGCCCCATTACCAACTAAGTGTACAGCACTACCCTCCCCCCAAGAAGAATTCACTTCAGAGGACAGCACTGAAGCTACAGCTCAAGAAGAAGGGAAGAGGGACTGGTCTGGTCAGAGCACACAGGATCCAACAAGGGGGGATAGGGAAAAAAAAAGAGTGAAGCACATTCTGGCTCACCAAGCCCTGAGGACCATGTTCCTGCTCAGAATAGCAATGCACAGAGATGACCACAGGGCTGGCCTTACTATGGGGCACAACATTCCTCATTGACCCATAGCACCATTGTGGACAACACTAGAGACACACGGCAGGAATTGTGCCCACCATGAGCTCACCATGCCAAAGCCAGCCTCTGGGGGGCATGCAGCAGAGATCAGGGGGAGCAGAGCAATGAAGTCCCCAGTGATAGAGGCAGTGCCAGGGAATAGCACTCCATCAGAATTGACTGGAAAGTACCCATGAAGGAAAACAAACAGACCATGAACTATTCATACGTTTTTGTGTGTATGCGTGTGTGTGTGTGTGTGTGTTGTTGTTGTAGCTATTGTTTTACTTTCTGTTGTTGCTTCATTGTACTCAGTCTTGTGATGGTACATAGCATGTCTACCTTGAAAGGATAGGCAGAATAAACAAACCAGAAGAGAGAACAACGGGATGACAGTTCTGGGGGCACATGGGGGTAGGGGAGGTGGGGGAAAGAAAGAGGGTGTTAAGACGAGGGACAAGGGAACAACAAGTGATCCAAAATCAGTGTCAAGGAGGGTATGGGAGGTCTGGCAGGGCTGGATCAAGGGCAATGAAACTGAGAGGAATTCCTAAAACCCAAATGAAGGCAGAACATGATAGTGGGACAAGAGGAAAGTACAAAGAAATAGAGGAAAGAAGTAGGAGGTAAAGGGTAGTCACAGAGATTTAAATACAGGCATATAAAGATGTAAACATATTTATGTACGATGAGGGGGAAATAAATCTATGTACATATATTTATAGGTTGAGTATTAAGAAAACAGATGAACAGTGGGCCCCTGCACAAGTACTCCCTCAACACAAGAGCACTTTTTTCTAACAATTCAGCAGTCTGAGATGCTCACCTTCCTGGCACGATCGCTGAAGACAATGGGTGCACAAACAAATGTGGTGAAGAAAGCTGATGGTGCCTGGCTACCAAAAATTATAGCACCTGAAGTCGCTGAAGACAATGGGTGCATAAGCAAATGTGGTGAAAACAGCTATTGATTCCCAGATACCAAGAGATATAGCACCTGAAGTGTTAAAGACGTGAAGATAAACAAGTAGCCATCTAGCTGAGAAACAACAAAACCCACATGGAAGAAGCACACCAGCCTATCCTGACTCCATCACTAAGGACAAAGTGGGTGCATAAGCAAAAGTGGTGAAGAAAGCTGATGGTGCCTGGCTATCAAATGATATAGCTTCTGGGGTGTTAAAAGCTTGAAGACAATCAGGCGGCCATCTAGCTATGAAACAACAAAGTCCACATGGAAGAATCACACCAGCCTACCCCGACACAAACACTGAAGACAAAGCGGGTGCATAGGCAAATGCGGTGAAGAAAGCTGATGGTGCCCAGCTGTCAAACATATAGAATCTGCGGTCCTATAGGCTGGAAGATAAACAAGGGACCATCTAACCGAGAAACAACAAAACCCACATGGAAGAAACA
>NW_022107407.1:9621264-9640720 GCF_000313985.2 Echinops telfairi | reverse complement strand
GGGAGGGAGGGGAAAAATGAGGAGCTGATACTAAGGGCTCAAGTAGAAAGCAGGTGTCTTGAGAATGATGAGGGCAACATATGTACGAATGTGCTGGACACCATTGATGTATGTATGGATTGTGAAAAGAGTTGTATGAGCCCCTAATATAATAATTAAAAAAAAAAAGAAATCAGAACAGACTAAAATCCAGAACAACTTTAATGTGAGTCAAAGGGAGATCAACTGATAAAGTATTAGATTGTAAACTAGTTATGTTGGCATAATCCACTTTCTAATGCACTCTGTATGATTCAGAGAGGACTCACCAGAAGCTTAATCTATATGTGAATCCTGCAAATGGCTTTTGAGTGTGCACTGTCTTGCATAGCTTTCTGAAAACTAGGTGTTCATCATTTAAGTTCTGATACAATTCCTTCTGTTGGATGTGGGTTAAGTTATTTATTATCCTTGGATCACACAAGTAGTGCTTTTTCCCATGTGGATGCAGTTGATGCTTCACTTTGATAGCTGCTTGTCTGAAGACAGACCTTTAAGATCCTACATGAAATATGCCAGGCACCATCTATTTTCTTCACTACATGTTGCTGTAGCACCCATATCTTCAGTTATCTCTCTCCATCTTTTGATGCTTCCTGCATCATCCATTAGTTTGCTCATAGAATCTTTCAATATTGTAACTCAAGGCTTCAGTTTTTTCTTTAGTTCTTTATGTTTAAACTGCATTGAATGAGTTCTTCCGCTTTGGTCTTCTAACCTCAAATCTTAGCACATTTCATTATAATATTTTACTTTGCCCAGGAATTGATTGAATATCAATAGAAATATTTTAACAAGCTGATGTTGTACTGGAGGCATTATTTGTCTTCCAAGGCATTTGGATGACAGTTACTTGGTCAACCGTCAGGATGAGATACATAAATGGATCTTTTCCAAAGAAAGGTGATCCAACAGAATGTGCAGATTATAGAAAAATATCATTGATATCAGATTTTAAGTAAAATTGTCCTAAAGGTCATCCAACAATGGTAGCTACAGTACATTGACAGGGAGCTACCAGAGTTTCAGGCTAGCTTCAAGATAGGATGTGGAACAAAGAATATCATTACTCAGATTGATATTGGCTCAATGCAGATAATACCAGAAAGCGGTTTACTCATGTTTTATTGATTATGCAAATGAATTTAAATATTTGGATCAAAACAAGCTATGAATAGAATGGAAATTTCAGAATAGTTCATTGTGCTACTGAGAAACCTGTACATAAATCAAGAGGCAGTTGTGGGAATAAAACAAGGGAATAAATGCCACATGGCTTAAAATCAGGACAGGTGTGCATCAGGGTTGTATCCTCTGACCATACTTATTCAATCTGTATGTTGAGCAAATCATTAGAAAAACTTGCTTATATGAAGAAGAATATGGCATTAGGATTAGAGGAAAGCTTATCAACAACTTGAAATATGCAAGTGGCACAGCCTTGGCTGAAAGTGAGGAGGACTTGAAGCATTTGCTGATGAAAATCAAGGATTGCAGCCTTCAGTATGTATTATATCTCAGTGTAAAGAAGACTAAAAAGAAGACCAATAGTAACATCATGATAAATAGAGAAAAGATAGAAGTTGTCAAGGATTTAATCTTGCTTGGATCCACAATCAATGCTCATGGAAGCAGCAGTCAAGAGATAAAAGGACACATTGCATTGGGTAAATCTGGTGCATAAGACCTCTTTTTTTTTTTTTAAATCATTTTATCAGGGACTCCTCCAATTCTTATCACAATCCATACATCCATCCATTGTGTCAAGCACGTTTGTACATTTGTTGCCATCATCATTCTCAAAACATTTGCTTTCTACTTGAGCCCTTAATATCACCTCATTTTCCCCCTCCCTCCCTGCTCACCCCTCCCTCATGAACCCTATATAATTTATAAATTATTATTATTCTGTCATATCTTACACTGTCTGACGTCTCCCTTCACCCACTTTTCTGTTGTCAATCCCCCAGGGAGGAGGTTATATGTAGATCCTTGTCATCGGTTCCCCCTTTCTACCCCACCTTCCCTTCACCCTCCAGGTATCACCACTCTCATCACTGGTTCTGAAGGGTTCATTTGTCCTGGATTCCATGTGTTTCCAGTTCCTATCTGTACATACTCTGGTCTAGCCTGATTTGTAAGGTAGATTTGGAATCATGATAATGGGGGGAGGAAGCACTTAGGAACTAGAGGAAAGTTGTATGTTTCATCGTTGCTACACTGAACCCTGACTGGCTAGTCTCCTGCCCACGTAAGGGGGTGTCCAGTTGCCTACAGATGGGCTTTGGGTCTCAAATCTGCACTCACCCTAATTTACAATGATATGATTTTTTTGTTTTTTGATGCCTGATACCTGATCCCTTCAGCACCTCGTGGTCACACAGGCTGGTGTCCTTCTTCCATGTGGGCTTTGTTGCTTCTGAGCTAGATGGCCACTTGTTTATCTTCGAGCCTTTAAAGCACCAGACGACACAAGACCTATTTAAAGTGTTGAAAAGTAAAGATGTCACTTTGATGACTAAGGCTCACCTTACTCAAACTTGATACCATATATACTCGTGTATAAGCTGAGTTTTTCTGCACATTTGTTATGCTGAAAAAACTCCCCTTGGCGTATAATCGAGTGAGGGTCACACTTGCCTGTTCTCTGGTGCCGTGCAGGTGTTCTCCGGTCGCTCCTGCTCATCTGCAGGTGCCTGAAGCCTCTGTGGGTGATCTGATGACTGCTGATATCACTACTCTTCTTTTCTCTTGCACGCTGGTAGCCTCTGTGTTGTCCATGCCATGCTGGGCAAGAACCTTCTCGCTCTGTGTGCTGGTACCTGGGGCGCACCGCATCCTTGTCAGATGAATGTTGGATGGGGCTGTTCTTCTCCCGCTCTTCTCCAGGATTGTGACCAATGACATAGCCTTTACAGTCTTACCTGTGCTTGGTCACGCCCCCTAGCTCCGCCCAAGGATTGCTGAATACAAATACCGCGATATATCTCTGGTCTTGGATGTATAGTATGTTTATTTAAAGGACTTGGTCTACTATATTTTATTTTTCATTGTCTTAATAACCCCTATCTGGACCCAGTGTTGATATGCTTGCATAGAGCAGTCTGTGTTAGGGCTCGTATTATACACTTTGCGTTGCATACTCACTGTGTTACTGCACTTCCCATATATATGCAGTAATGCTGTGTATGCAGTAACACAGCGCATGCAGTAACACAGTGCATACATAACACAGCATGTATATTATGAGCTCTAACACAGGCTGCTCTATGCAGTTATGTCCTCACATTCTGGAATATCATCAGCCTGCATTAAGCCTCAAACTATATAGTTGGGTACATGCGGTATGGCAACATATGAAGTAATGCAGTGCAAGCAGTAACACAGCATGTATAGTTATTGTTGATACCATATTTAGTTGACCCTCTTTTCCACTTACAGAGCTAGTTTACTGTTTGCTTTGAAATAAGTATTCAAAAACATTCAACCTACTGATGCCTCAATTAATGTAATTTTATTGGTATCTATTTTTATTTTGAAATTTACCAGTAGCTGCTGCATTTCCCACCCTAGGCTTATACTTTAGTCCATAAGTTTTTCCAGTTCTTTGTGGTAAAATTAGGTGCCTCGGCTTATATTTGGGTCGGCTGATACTCGAGTGTATATGGTATTTTTAATCACCTCATATGCATGTGAAAGTTGGACATTGAATAAAAAAGACCAAAGAAAAATCAATGCATTTGAACTATGGTGCTTGTAAAAAGTATTCACAGTACCATAGACTGTCAAAAGAATAAGCATTCTGGCTTGGAAGAAGTACTGCCAGAATTCACCTTAGAGGCAAGGATAGCAAGGCTTTCATCACATGTGATTTGGGTATTTTTTCAGGAGAGACAGGTCTCTATAAAAGGACATCATGTTTGATAGAGGGGCAGCAAAAAAGAAGAATGTCCTTGACAAGTTGGACTTTCATAGTGGCTGCAACAATAGACTAAAGCATAAAAACAGTTGTTGCTATGAGTCTGAATGAACTTGACTGGACCTAAAGACAACAAGCAAAACATTAAGTTTATTTTAACTCATAGTGACACTATTTAGGATGTCTGTGTTAGTTCAGGTTGACTAGAAAGACAAATCCAGAGACACTCATATATGCATAAGAATAAGCTTTATATCAAAGAGTAATTGTATATTAAGAAAACATCCCAGCCCTGTCCAGATCAAGTCCATAAGTCCAATATTAGCCCATAAACTCAGTACTAGTCCATAAATTCCTCTTCAGACTCATGCAGCACATGAATGCAGGAAGATCACAGGCCATTGTGAAAAGTCTTGTGGATCCAATAGTAATGGAAGCACTTCAGCTGCTGGCATGGGTCTCCACATTGCTCTTCTAGCTTTCTAAGTGTGTGGCTCCTCATCAGGAAGGTGAAACAGAAAGAGTGTGTGGCGTCTTCCAGGGAGAAAAAGAAGTTACCAGGATCCTCATGAAAAGGCCATGCCCACAAGGAGGCATCATCAGCCTGTGACCCGATTGACAGGCTAGACTCCACCCCTAGTCCTATTTATCAAGTGACATAAAATTATGTAACTAGCACAGATGTCTGACACAGTAAATGGGAGAAGATATCCTCATCTCTCTCTCTTGAAGTGGCTTGTGGGCTCAAAATACTGATCTTGAAATTAGCAGCCCAATGCATGACCCACTATACCACCAGTGTTCCAGTACACAATTTTGACTCTTAGTGACCCTATTGGGCAAAGTAGAACTGCCCCTCTGGGTTTCTGAGACTACATCTTTACAGAAGTAGACACCCTCGTCTTTCTCCTGTGGAACAACTGATGGGCTCAATCCATTGGCCTTGTGGTTAGCCCACTAAACCACTAGGGCTCTGTGTTAGGCAAGGTTCTCTAAAGAAACAAAATCAGGACACTTACAAAGATAGATAGATAGATAGATAGATAGATAGATAGATAGATAGACAGACAGACAGACAGGCTTATATAGAGAAAATAAATACAACAGCAAATTAGCCCTCCAGAAGTACAGAGAGCTCAGTCCAACTCACCTTTGTGGGATAGTCAAGATACTGAAGGTCCTTCCAAACTCATGCCAGCTACTAGCCCAAGACCAACGAAGCAGACAGCCGGAAGATGAGATGTCAAGGTGTAGCAGAGGCCAGTAGCACCATGTAGGAAAACAAGTCACGGTGGAGCCTCATGATGTAGTGATGCAAAATGGCTGGCAGGAGATGTGACATCTGGATAGGTAGAGTTCACTGACAAGCAGCAGACACAGCAAGGTAGGGTGACATCTCAGTGTAGAACAGCAAGGCACAGCAACGCAGTCCAGCATGGTCCACATGTTGGCGCAGCCCACAGGTACACAGTCCACATGTAGAAACAGGGCAGCTAATTCAGGCAGCCTGCTTGTTTGACCACCAGTCAGACCTCCAAAAGAGATAAATGAACAAACACAAAAAAAGAGATAATCAAGCTGTGACCTGATTAACAGGCTAAACTCTAAAGATACCTTCTTATGAGCGCCACATTGCACATAAAACCTATTACTTCTTATGAGTGCCATGTTGCACATAAAACCTACTACAGCAATCTAATACATAATTATTTCTCCTTAAATATTTTTGAATGAATCCCTGTTGGTGATATCTCATTTTTTCAAACAAGATCTATTATTTCATAGATTACAAAATTATGATTTTGTGATCTGTTTGCATTTTCTGAGTACACATCAATTTCAGGTAAATAAGAGAGAGATACAGGAATTTTCGTCTATTGCTGTCAGAGACCATAATAAGTAAGAAATTTGGAATTATTTTTTATTATTGATAGTCCACAAAAAGAGTGTAATTTATATGCAGAATGATCCATGTGTGGATAATTGATAATCAGTACCAAGTGTCATTTAACAGTCCAAAAGAACACACTCATCTTTAATTCAAAACAATAAAACTGTGTTCATGTGCATTTACACAGATGTTTCTTTTTTTCTTTTTTTCATGGTTAGTGAGCCATTCTCACTGTTCTAGTGGTGACAGTTTTTGACAGACAGATGTCTCTTCTTAGGTGAACTCTAGTTCTAAGAACCGGTGCTCTGCTTGTTTGCGTGCCCTAGTCTCCAAGAACAGCATTCACTGTCTGACTTTTCAGGTGGGCTAGCTTTCCTGGATAGCAGAGACACATTTTTCTTTCCAATTATATTTATTTCAACCAATTTCTGACAGGATCATTGTTCACCTTTATTTCCCTTCTGTATAGTGAATTAATGAAGAAAAAAGATGCTTCATTTGATAGAAGGCAATTTTTATAAAGACTGAGCTTGGTTTTCTCTTTGCCAAACACTGAAGCAATAAGCTTTCAGGTCATCATTTCAGATGTTTTTGTACAAAACCTTACTGGAATTCTAAAATGACACTGTCTGAGAATCAGCACAGCCTCTGTAGGCAATGAACCTTGACAGTTCCCTATAACTGGGCTCTCTAATGGGATGAAGGAAAATTGTACTGCTGGACTTGAGTTATAGCCATGCCTAGAAGAGTAAAAATGGAATTATCCGTTCAGCTTTGTTTGGCCTAATAATTTCTTTCTTTTTTTTTTTAGATACTGAGAGAAAAGTGTCTATCTATGAGAGTTTTGCCCTTATGAATTTTTAAGATGTACTCTACTCAGGAATCCTGTGAAATAAATATTGGGAAGGACCTAATTCTGAGCAATTACTCATTTGAGTAAAAACTCTGTGTGATTTAGGAAGTTAGGGAACTCATCCATTAATAATGGATGCCTTTTCACAACCAAAGCTGGTCAAATTTGTTCTTTAGTATTTATGTAATTAAATATGGAAGAACCTGTCAAGTTAATGCCCAGTGACTCATGAGCTAAGGTCATTTGAGGGTTTCAGTAGTATTGATTTTATGGCCATTTAAAACACTATGGATACAAATTTAGTACGATATCCCTCACAAATAATTTTACTTGAAAGATTTCAAGTGTATTTGAATGATATTAAAATCTTAACGTGAAAAATAATCTAACTGTAGTATAGTATTTACTCAAATATCTTAACTTAGTATTGCCCACTGCTACTATGTCTAGTTGAACTAATAGCATCCTGTAGCGGCTCTCTAGACCTGCAAATTGTTATGAGAACAGTCAGCCTCATCTTTATCCCAGGGAACAACTGCTGTGTTCAAACCATCAACCTTGTGGTGAACAGCTTAGCACCTAACGCACAGCACCATTAGGACTACTTTAACTCAGTGCTAGGCCTCAAAAATAAAGTAGGCAAACTTTCATAAATGCTGTATAATATTAAGATCATTGTGGACTAAACAATCATTCTATCGATTACACAGTAACATTGAAATCCTCACTCACTAATTTATTTAGACAAATATATAAACATTACATAAGCATTATATCATATATATACATATACACACATATATAAACATTATCATGGTAGAGTCCTGTTCTTGTTTAAGACATGTTTTTAACCCAGATAGTTTTTATTTCTTCAAAGAATACTTAAATTCCACTTCATGGAATTTTTGAATTATGAAAAAATGAGGGAGATTGTATCAATGCAATGTTTACTTAGCTTCTGTTAGTTTTTTTCTATAGAACTCCTATGAGGAGTCTTTGGTGTTGGAGGCTTTTTTGTTGTTGTTGTTCATTTTGTTTTCAAATCTCTTGTGAGCATTGATGACATGTCATGTCATTGATAAGTAACAATTGTATATGTGGCCACTTTTTGCCTGAAAGTATGTAAAAATCCTTTTAACAGCAGATAGTAAGGCTATAAGAAAATTGATGTGTGTCTCACATTTAAATATTTCTCTGTTGAAATTTTATCACTATGAGTATTTAAAAATACTTCCCACCATTTATTTAGTTTATTGGTATGCCAAGAAGCCTTATGATTAGCCTTCTTTTAGAAGTTTTTTTAAAAGGTGCAGTTCTTATGGTTAATTTCTCATTGTGTAACTTTTAGATAAACCTAGACCCCAAATTTTAAGGACTCACTGCATATGATCAAGAGAAAGATGAGGCTTTCTACGCCTGTAACATTGTCTGAACGTATAAAGGAAATGTTCTATCAAAATTATCCAATGAAGTTTGTGAACTGCATTGTATAATTAAAAATGCAATAGAAATTATAGCTATACTAAAATTGTTATAAAACTGTGATATGAATGAATTTTTAGCATTTTCTTTATTAAAATTATTTCCAGAAATATTTTTACATTGATCCAAAAGTAAATAATCTATCCTTAAATTATAAATGATTTAAAAGGATACTAGAACTCAAGAGCTAACTATGAAGTATAAGATTCCTCAAGAAGCTATACAAGTGAGGGGAGGTGGGATAAAAGGGAGCTGATACCAAGGAGTTCAAGAAGAAAGAGAATGTTTTGAAACTAATTGTGGCAACAATTGTACAATATTACTTGATGTGATTGAATTATGGAATGATATGACACCTTTATTATCTCCCAATAAAATGGTTTTGGAGAAAAAGCTATACGAGTGAAAGTGTAGCACTCATCAATGAATTTGCCAATGTAAAATAATGGTGATGATTCCATTAGTGTAAAATTATTTTAAATTATATCTAACTTCATTATAATTCCATGCTAATCTTTCTTAATTAATATGATTGACATATACAATGTATTGCATCAATTGGAAGTATATGAAGTAAGGAATTTTGAAAGTTGTAGAAATTCTTGAGATTTCTACCAATGTCAAAATGTCCTGCATTGTCATCATTCCAAAAGTTTTTTCCTGTCCTTTTCTGGTGGCCCTGTCCTTCCCCCATTACAGCTTGTATGGAGCTATTAATCAGCTTTCTCTCACAAAATTGTTCTTATAAATGGAATGTATAAATTACATATTTCTTATGTTTCATTGTAGGTGTTAAGTTTTATTATAACTGTAAAACTTCAAAAACCATTTTTCGATAAAGATAGTTACTTGATTATGTATGTACATCTGGCAAAATAAGGTCTGTTCATTGTGATCTCTGTCTGGAGGATTTTTTGTTTGTTTTTGTTTTTTAGTGCCTCAATTATGTCATAGGTTTAGGATTACTGACTGCTTTGGGATGCTTTTGTTTTAACAATATATTGTGGAAAGCCTGAAATTTAATGATCAAAGGTTCTAGGACAAAAGGCAATGTAGGGTATGATAGGATAAGTTCTTAATTTTATAACGATCCAATAATCATAAGACTGAAGCCAATGGTTTGATTGCTGTGGACAATTTAACACCCCATTTCAATGGTTTTCCCAATGTCTCAGTCAGAAATTGGTCCAATGTGCAAGTAAGGTGCATTGATAATTATTGGAAATTTGAATACTAAAGTTGAAAACAAAGAGGAAAGAATAATAGTTGGTAAACATAATCTGGTGATAGAAATGAAGCCAAATATTACATGATAGAACTTTTCAAGACCAATAACTTGTTCATCGCAAATACCGTTTTCAACCACACAAAGAGCAGCTATACACATGGCCTTCTCTAGATGGTATACACAGAAATCAACTTCACTACATCTGTGGGCAGAGAAGATGGCGAAGCTCAATATCAGTAGCTAAAAGTAGCTAAAATATCCAAGCCAAAGTTTGCCAGTGGAACAGACTGCTCATATGTAAATTCAGGTGGAAGTTGAAGAGGATTAAACAAGTCCACTAGATCCAAAATATGACCTTCAGTCTACCCCAGTTGAATTTTGAGAGCATCTCCAGAACAGAATTACTGCTTTAAATACTAATGACAGAAGACCTTAATGAAGAAAGCAAAAGATCATCAAAAAGATGGGAAAGAAAAGATCATTAATGTCTGAAGAGACTCTGCAACTTGTTCTTCATCACAGAGTAGATAGAACAAATGGATGAAATCAAAGAACTGAATAGGAAATTCCAAAGGGCAGGCCATGTAGACAAAGTCAGATATTATAATGAAATGTGCAAAAACTTGGTGTTTGAAAACCAAAAAGGAAGAACCCCCTCAGTTTACCTTAAACCAGTGGTTCTGAACCTTCCTAATGCTGCAACCCTTTAATCACAAAACAATATGTAATTATATATTGTGAAACATTTATTTTTAATGAAAAATAAATGAAAATTTGTCTTGAAACATGGTGTAGCATGGGTAACAGTTTTCACCCCGAGTACTCGTCTGTGGGCGTATTTGCATGTGCGCAGACCCACCTGGAGACAGATAGAGGAGCAGTGTCTCGGTTTCTAAGACCGTTGGAAATATGTGTTTTCTGATGGTCTTAGACAACCCCTGTGAAAGGGTCGCTTGACCCCCAAAGGGGTCGTAACCCCCAGACTAAGAACGCCTGTCTTAAACTGAAAAACCTGAAGAAAAAATTCAAGCTTCGATATGCAATCTTGAAAAAATGTACAAGCAAAATATTGAATGATGCAAGAAGCATCAAAAGAAGAAAATGCAGAATCAATGTTTTCTTCTTTTTAAAAAAATCATTTTATTAGGGTCTCATACAACTCTTACCACAATCCATACACACATCAACTGTGTAAAGCACATTTGTACATTCATTGCCCCCATCATTCCCAAAACACTTCGACTCCACTTAAGCCCCCGGCACCAGGTCCTCATTTTTCTCCTCCCTCCCCGCTCCCCCCTTCCTCATGAGCCCTTGATAATTTTTTTTTATAAATTGTTTTTATAATTTTATAAATTGTTATTTTGTCATATCTTGCCCTGTCCAACGTCTCCCTTCACCCACTTTTCGGTTGTCCGTCCCCCAGGGAAGAGGTCACATATAGTTCCCTGTAATCGGTTCCCTCTTTCCTACCCACTCTCCCTCTACCCTCCCTGCATCGCCACTCACACCACTGGTCCTGTTGGGCTCATCTGCCCTGGATTCCCTGGATTTCCAGTTCCCATCTGTATCAGTGTACATCTTCTGGTCTAGCTAGACTTGCAAGGTAGAATTCGTGTCATGATAGTGGGAGTGGGGAGGAAACATTTAGGAACTAGAGGAAATGTTTTCTTAAAAATAACTAGTGAACATTCCACCATTTCAGGAAGTATGATGTGAGCAAGAACCAATGATGCAAAAGGAAGAAGTTCAAAGTGCATTGAAAGCATTAAACAAAAGCAATGTTCCAGGAATTAAGAGAATATCAATTGAAATATTTTAATTGGCTGATGAAACACTGGAAGCACTTACTCATATATGCCAGGGAATTTGGAAGATAGCTACTTCATCAACTGACTGAAAGAGATCCATATTTGTACCTATTCCAAAGACAGGTGACCCAACAGAGTGCTCAAATTATAGAACAGTATTACTGATATAACATGCAAGGAATATTTTGCTGAATATCTTCCAGCAACAGTTGCAGCAGTGTATTGACAGGAGTTGCAAGAGGTTCAGGATGGATTCAGAAGAGGACATGGTATAAGGAATATCATTACTGATGTCAAATGGATCTTGGCTGAAAGAAGAGAGTACTAAACAGATGTTTACTTGTGTTTTATTGACTATGAAAAAGGCATTTGACTGTGTGGATCATAACAAATTATGGATACTCTTGAGAAGAACAGAATTTCAAACACTTCATGGTGCTTGAGTTAGTTAAAGTTTATTATGTCTACCTGGCCAATAAACACATGTGGGGTTAATTTAAGGGTGGAGGGATCAATGGATCGGTGAGCCTCGCCTTTCTAGATCTCAGGTCTCTTGTTTTGTGATGGTCAGACCAGGGTGCAGCTGCCTTAACCAGTTCCATGCTTCAGCTGGCAAGGCTCACTTACTGTAAGACATCCCCAAGGAGAAGCCACATGGACCTACCCTGATGCAGCTCTGGGTGCAGGAGCAGCCATGTGGAGACCCCTGCCAGTGCTGAGATGCTTACACGTTCACTGACTCAGCTTTCCTCCCACAGTCAGAGTCATAGTGTGTGTTTTATGAGATGGAGGAAGACTTTGTGTATTGGTAGTGGACATATGGGCTAATGTTGGACTTGTGAGCTTGGGCTGCACTGGGTTTGGATGTTTCCTTGATGTGCACTTACCCTTTATATAAAACTCTCTATTATACATATGAGTTTCTGCGGATTTATTTCTCTACAGTACCCAGACTAATACAGTGCTCATGTGGAATTTGTACAGGGATCAAGAGGCAGTTGTGTAAACAGAACAATCCATATGCTGAGCAAATCAGCTGGAATATGTGAAGAATAATGCAGTATCAGGATTGGAGGAAGGTTTATTTACAACCAGAGTTATGCAGATGACACAAGCATGCTTGCTGAAAGTGAGGATGACTTGAAGCACTTACTGATGAAAATCAAGGATTGTACCCTTCAGTATGGATTACACATCAATGTAAAGAAGACCAAAATTCTCACAACCACATCAGTAAGTAACATGATAAATGGCAAAAGGTTGACGTTGTTAAGGATTTTGTCTTACTTGAAAAGACAATCAATGGTTATGGAAGCAGCAGTCACAATCAAGAGATCAAAGAACAAGATGCATTAAATAACTCTGCTGTTCTGGATTATTAAAAAGCAAGGATATTGTTTTGAGGACTAAGGTGAGCCTGACCCAAGCCATGTTTGTTTTTTTTTCCAGTTGCCTCATGTGCATGTGGAAGCTGGGCCTTTAATAAGTAAGACCAAGGAATGATTGATCAATGCATTTAAATTCTGGTGCTGGAGAAGAGTATAGAAAGCACCATGAACTGCTAAACAGATAAATCAATTTGTCTTGGAATAAATACAGCCAGAGGGCTCCTTAGAGGTAAGGATGGCAAGAATTTGTCTTACATGCTTTGGACATGTTGTCAGGAGAGACTAGTCTTTGGAGAATGACATCATGCTTGGTAAAGTACATGCTGAGCAAAAATGAGGAAAGCCTTCAAGGAAATGGATTGATACTGTGGATGCAACAATGGACTCACGCATAGGAACAATTGTGAGGATGGCACAGGGCCATGCAGTGCATTGTTCTGTTGTTCATAAGGTCTCAATTGGTTGGATCCAATATTATTGGACTTAGCAACAATGGTCTCACAGTGGGTACTCCAGAGAGAAAATGAAACCTTATGTGACAGCGTGGTAGGGCTGAATAGACTTGGCAGGACAGGTCTTTCCACAAGTAAATTAGTGTCAGTCACATGTGCATGCTATATAGGTAATTAAAATTTTTCTAGTAACCTTATAAATAAAAGTAAAATGAAGCAGTTAAAATAAATTTTAATAATACACTTTAAATCCATTAAACCTAAACATTGTCCATTCAACATAAATGATTCTAAAAGTATCAACAAAGATATCGCCAATGTTTTGGATGATGTTTTCTAAATCCAGTGTGAGTAGGGATATTCAAGTGCTCAATAGTAACGTGTGTCCATAAGGCAGAATTTATACAATGGCAGTGTGCTTGGGTTGGGAAGTTTTAGAGGAGCTATTAAACATTATGCCCTCTGGAAGGGTAAAGTCATGCCAATTTTGGAAAGAAATGACATGACCCCCCAGGTATGTGGAGCTCTGTGCCTGTAGCCACATTTGTGGAATAATGTATAGGTCACACAATATTTCTTACAAATTGTTTCCTTCATCCTCATAACAGCTGTCAGAAAGGAAGTGCTATCATGATGATGAGGAAGAGTTGTCAAGTAAGAATTTCGACTGAGTACATTTACATTAAAATCTACACTAACCTCACTGCAACAAATTGATTCAGATTCACTGAAACCCTATAGGACAGCGTAGAGCTGCCCCTGAAGCATTCTGAAATTGTTCTTCTTTATATGAGTGGGAAGTCTTATGTTTCTGCTAAGTAGTTTTAAATAGCTGACCTCGAGGTTAACAGTACATCGCTTAACCCACTATATCCCAAGTGCTCCTACAATTGTTTTACTTGCCTCAAAATCACACATTTCTTTGGTGGTGAAGTGAAAACCTAGTTTCACGTTCTCATTACAAAACCATCGTCTTCTTGTTTGGGCTCACACTCTTCATCTGTGGAATGATGAGTAGGACCAGATGACTTCTAATGTCCCTTCCAGTGCAGGATGACGATATGTGCTTATATTCTCTTTGCTCCAAATGGCGCACATACAAACACACTGTTTGGCAGAAAATTTTGCATGCTTTTAACAGCTCTGAGTTTGGGATCTCTGTATTTCCATAGTTTAAATGTTTGTCTGCAGATATTAATGATAAAAAATAAGTGATATAAAATTAAGACTCTCTGCCAAGTCTCATACAGCTAAGTCTCAGTAAGTATAAATAACAAAATAATTACATTCTCTGCAATCCGATATGGTGTGAAAGCAAAATAAACTGCTTATCATTCACATTTACATCATTTTATTTTCTTTCCATGTGCATTTCTCAGTTGCTTCAACAAGAAGGGTTGTATCCCTGCCAGTCTCATTTGAGCACTCAGAATGTAAACTGGATCTTAGCTGATACATGTAATTTATTTTTCCAATTACTCCAAAAGCTCATGATGCAGTAGAAATTTAGTTATCCTGATTCCAAGACTGGTGAAATAACAGTGTGATTACCCAAGAAGACTCAGATGCCGTGCTTCTAGTTCTGAGCATGAAAATCTTTAAAGAATCATCAGGCTATGAGATAGACTCATTATGGATAATAGAGTCAGATGAACTACTGACTGTATTATCATTGGCTGGTAATTTATCATTACCAAAAGTCATGGAGTCAAGTCCTCTCAAAGCGACCCTATTTAGGGTCTTCTAAAGCTGTATATCTTTACAGAAACAGATGGCCTCAATGGTCTCCTTTATAGCACCTGGTAGGTTTGAACCAAAAACCTTGTGGTTAGCAGCCCAACACTTAACCTAAACTACTACACCATGAAAATTCCTACTTAGTCAAGGAGTTGTTTATCTTAAGGAAGGCACCTATTTCTACTGAGTGCCAAATGCCATATTTATTCATTCATTTATATAACCATGTTTAAGAAATGCCTGCTAGGTGACCAGTTTATGTTAAGTTTTGGGAATGAAGATACAAATCAGAACTTTGGTGTTTAGAGTGTGGTTACTCCGCCCTGCCTCCTCAACGTGCTCTAGTGATATAGTGGGTTATTCACTGGGTTACTGAATGAAAATACAGCCGTTTGAAACTACCATGCCCCTCAGGAGAAAGATGATGCTGTCTACTATGAGTTGAAATTTAACCTATGACAGTGAGTTTGGTTAAATTTATGTAGTAAGTGTTGGTATTGGGGCAGAATATACCAGCAAAAGGACTGTTGGCACAGGCTTGTGTTTTGGTTCTGTTTTTGTAATTTTCCTAGTCCTAAGAAAGGAGTCCTGGTGGTGTCATGGTTACACCTTGGGCTGTGATCCACATGTTCCAAAGTTCAAAACCACCAGCAGCTCCTTGGGAGAAAGACTGAGCTTTCTGCTCTGGTAAACAATTACAGTCTAGAAAACCTACCGCAGATTGCTGTGAATCAGTCTTGACTTGATGACAGTGAATTCAATTTGAGTCCAAAGAAAGACAGTGTTTAATAAGGTTTTAAGGAAGTCTTTGCAAATAAGGGTCCCAAAAGATTATAAGTTCTTACAATAACATACTTATTTATCATCAAAGATAGACTTGACCCATGCACAAAATTTGATAGCAAAGCCAAACACTGAATAGTAATTTTCACCAATACATGAAAGCACAGTACAAATGGGAGAGATGAGGGAAGTCTCATATAGAGCTGCTTCATCACTGAAATCAACAAGCAAACAAAGCCAAGTCCATTGCCATAGAGTTGATTCCAACTTAGAGTGACAGTATGATAGTAGAATTTCACCTTAATGGTTTTTGAGACTGTAAATCTTTACAGAAGCAAACAGATGCATCTTTCTCCCTTGGTACAGCTGATGGGGTTGAACCACCAAACTTGTGGTTAGCAGCCCAACACATAACCAATTGTACTTCCTGGACCCCTTACGACAGTGGTTCTCAACCTTCCTAATACTGTGAGCCTTTAATAAATTTTCCCACGTTGTGGTGAAACCCCCAACCATAAAATTATTTATGTTGCTACTTCATAACTGTCATTTTGTTACTATTATGAATTGGGCGACCCCTAAAGGGGTCACGACTCACAGGTTGAGAACCACTGCCTTATGACTTGAAGTTGTGCCTTTTGTGTATTTTGCTAGACTAAAGTAATCTTGAGGGTAAGAAAGTGTCTTGTGTAAGCTATTCAAATTTAAGGCAACATTTAACAGGTAAAGAATATTTATGTATGATTTTAGCTAAGTAAAACGATTAAATATCTAGTATATTTTATATCCTAAGCTGCGGGTTAGTCTTTTAAACAAGAAAAATCAGGCATAGTCTCCCTCCCTCTCTCTCTTTTTTTACTTTCTTCTTTTAAAAAAAAATCATTTTATTGGAGGCTCGTAGAACCCTTATCACAATCAGTCCATCCATCCATTGTGTCAAGCACATGTGTGTACGTATGTTCTCATTATCATTTACAAAACATTTTCTTTCTACTTGAGCCCTTGGTATCAGCTTCTCATTTTTCCCCTTCCCTCCCCCATCCTCCCTCCCTCATGAACCCTTGATAATTTATAAATTATTATTTTTTAATGTCTTACACTAAATGATGTTTCCCTTCACCCACTTTTCTGTTGTCCATCTCCCTGGGAGGGTGATACATGTAGATCATTGTGATCGGTTCCCCCTTTCTCCCCCACCTTACCCTTAGCCTTCTGGTATTGCTACTCTCAATATTGGTCCTGAGGGGTTTATCTGTCCTGGATTCCCTGTATTTTGAGTTCTTTTCTGCACCAGGCATAGTCTCTGAAAGAATTTGTAATCTATTTGTGCTTTTGCAATTTAGTAAAATCAGAAAATACAAACAAAGTAAGGGACAAACCACATTATCAGGAATCAGACTCAGGCTGAAAATGGCTTAGCAATTTGTCAAAACTTGAGCCGTTCTCCATAAATAAATAATTATCGTCACTATCGCTGGGTCCTTGTGGGTTTCTGAGACTATAACTGTTTACAGGAGTAGAAAGCTCAGAGATTGCAGATGAAAGCAAGAGAGAAATCACTATGGACATTGTAAGCCAGTCAGAGTTTAGACTTTGTGTTACAAGCAATGCTGCTTTTGTGCATCATCAAGTTGATTTCAACCTTATAGGACAGGGTAGAAGAACCTTTAGGATTTTATAGAGCACAGTTTTTAGGTCTTTTTTTCCCCCCAGTGGAATGACTAATGGATTCAAACCACTTACCTTTGAGCTAGAGGTTGAGCTCTTAATCACTGGGCCATTGGGTTTCCCTTTTTGGACAATAGGAAGCTATTAAAGTTTCAGGCAGAAAAACAAAAGTCGGTGCAAAATGGAATGTAAACTAGAGAGGCGGGACACGACTGGAGACATGGATACAATTTTGCAGGCTTTGGAATAATCCAGATGCGATAGGAGAGTTCCATGGTACAGGATGAGGGCTGTAGGAATGGAGAGGTGTTCAGGATGCAATGCAGTAGAATTTAGCGATTGATATAGGTGGGAAATGACGTGAGGGTATTCAATGCTGAGTCCTGCCAGAGTTTCTTGCTTGGACAATGAGAAAATCACACTATCCACCAAGCATAGAAACATGAGAATGAGCTGATCTGGGGATGCCAGAGAGAACTTAACTTTTGAATATGTTTTGTGGGAAGTGTCTATGGAGAAGGAGAGATAATTTTATATAAATTTTGAACCATTCTTCGTTTTTGATATGTGCAATTTATTTCTACAAATTTTCCTCAGAGCACTGCATTTTCTGTTTCCAAAAGGTTTTGGTACACAGAATTTTCATTCTTATTTGAGTCTAAGATTTTAAAATTTATTCTATTACCCAATAACTTTTAAATAGGGTGATAGTTTCCATGTTCAGTTTTTTTCTCTTGTGGCTTCTGTTGATTTCTAGCTTTTAATGTTATGGCAAGAGAAGAGGTTTTGTATTACATCTACTTCATATTTATTAACTATCTTGCTAGCTGACATTTTGCATTTACAATAGTAAAAATTTGATTTCCAAATCATTTTTTTACAATAATGTACATTTGACAATAGTGAAAACCTAGGTGGTAGGCAAGAATGTAATAATTAAGATTATCTGACCAATTGGCAGGGCTGTGATTCTCAGTATTGGGTAGTTGTGTAATGATATAGTTAACCTCCATTTTGTGATCTAACATATTCATCCTCCATTGTCTTTCTTTTTAATCGTTTTTATTAGGGGCTCATACAACTCTTATCACGATCCATACATACATCAATTGTGTAAAGCACATTTGTACATTCATTACCCCCATAAATCTCAAAACATTTGCTCTCCACTTAAGTCCCTGGCATCAGCTCCTCATTTTTTCCCCTCCCTCCTGAACCCTTGATAATTTATAAATTATTATTTTGTCATATCTTGCCCTGTCTGACGTCTCCTTTCGCCCACTTTTCTGTTGTCTGTCCCCCAGGGAGGAGGTCACATGTAGATCTTTGTAATTGGTTCCCCATTTCCAACCCACCCTCACTCTACCCTCCTAGTATCACCATTCACACCACTGGTCTTGAAGGGATCATCTGCCCTGGATTCCCTGTGTTTCCAGTTCCTATCTGTACCAGTGTACATCCTCTGGTCTAGCCAGACTTGCAAGGTAGAATTCAGATCATGATAGTGGGATCAAGGGGTGGGGAGGAAGCATTTAGGAACTAGAGGAAAGTTGGATTTTTCATTGATGCTACATCACACCCTGAGTGGCTCGTCTCCTCTCCAAGGGGATCTTCAGTGGCCTACTAATGGGCTTTGGGTCTCCACTGTGCACTCCATCCCCTCATTCACTATGGTAAGATATTTTTGTTCTGATGATGCCTTATACCTTATCCCTTCGAAACCTCATGATCACACAGGCTGGTGTGTTTCTTCCATGTGGGCTTTGTTGCTTCTGAGCTAGATGTTCGCTTATTTATCTTCAAGCCTTTAAGATCCCAGACGCTACACCTTTTGATAGCCGGGCACCATCAGCTTTCTTCACCACATTAGCTTATGCACCCATTTGTCTTCAGTGATCGTATCATGGAGGTGAGCACACAATGATATGATTTTTTTGTTCTTTGATGCCTAATAACTGATCCCTTCGGCACCTCATGATCACACAGGCTGGTGTGTTCTTCCATGTGGGCTTTGTTGCTTCAGAGCTAGATGGCCGCTTGTTTACCCTCAAGCTTTTAAGATCCCAGACGCTGTATCTTTTGATAGCCTGTGGTGAGGAGGGCGTGGGAGGCCTGGTAGGGCATGATCAAAGGTACTGTAACCAAGAAGAATTGCTGAAACCCTGGTGGGGACTGAGCACGATGGTGGGACAGGAGGAAAGTCAA
>NW_022107407.1:9617520-9619684 GCF_000313985.2 Echinops telfairi | reverse complement strand
ACCCTGACTGGCTCATCTCCTTCCTGAGACCCCTCTTCAAGGGTATATCCAGTGGCCTACTGATGTGCTTTGGGTCTCCACTCTGCACTCCCCCCTTCATTCACTATGGTAAGATTTTTTGTTCTGATGATGTCTTATACCTGATCCCTTCGACACCTCGTGGTTGCATAGGCTGGTGTGCTTATTCCATGTGGGCTTTGTTGCTTCTGAGCTTGATGGTCCATGTCTATTTAGAAGTTGTTATAATCCCCTCACTGGCTCACAGCCCTTCAAGGGACAGCACTGGAGACACAGCTTATGAATTGGGCCCAGTCTGACCCACACACACCAGGACATAAACATGAAGGGAGCACAACAGAGCAGCAAGGGGAGCAAAGCAATGAATTTCCCCTGGAATCCAGAAAATAGTCTTCAGATGCAGAGGGCAGGGCTTGGCACCTCATCAGATTCAATTGGAAAACATACATAAACATCAGCAGACAGACCTGGAACTATTTATAGGCCACCACTTTTTTTCTTCTTTTTATCATGTCTATCTATATAAGATAGGCAAGATAAACAATCCTGAAGCGAAAACAATGGGACTGACAATTCCGGGAGGAGAGGGGAGAAAGGAAGGTGGGGTAAAGGAGCAGGGGAGCCAATAAACCCAGGGACAAGGGAACAAGAGGCTGCCCCAATCCCAACCATATGGACAGTTGCCCTTCCCTCCAGAATAATTTATTTCAGAGGACTGCACTGAATCTGCAGCTCCAGGAGAGGGACATGTCTGATCAGAGCACATGGGAGCAAATGAAGGGGAAGAGAGAGTGGAGCACTTCCTGTTCCACCAAGCCTTGAGGATGATATTCCCGCTCAGCACAGCCAATCCACAGAGAAGACCACATGGCCAGCTCCACTATGAGACAAGACATTCCTCATTGATCCATAGCCTTACAAGGGACAACACTGGAGACACAGTAAAGGAATTCCACCTGATCAGATCCCACCACACCGAGGCAAAACACTAAGGGTGTGGAACAGAACAGCAAGGGGAGCAGAGCAACAAAGTCCTCAGGGAACACCAAAAATAGACTTTGGGGCCAGGGCTTGGTGCACCAACAGACTCAACTGGAAAACACTCTAAAGGCCAACAAACTCCTTGACTACCTACATGCTTTTCTTTCTTGTTGCTGTGTTTTGTTTTGTCATTGGCTTGTTGTTGTTTTGTTTTATTTTGTTGCTTGGTTTTGCTCTGTATTGTTTTTGTGCATTTTATTATCTCTTCAGGTCTGTCTAAATAAGATAGGTTGGATGAACAATCTGGAGGAGAAAACAATGGGTCCTATGATTCCAGGGGGACATGGGAGAGGGACAGGTGGGGGGAAAGGTAGTGGTGTTAACAAACCCAGGGGCAAGGGAACAGCAAGTGATCCAAATCGGTGGTGAGGAGAGTGTAGGAGGCCTGGTAGGGTGTGACCAAGGATAAAGCAACCGAGATGAATTACTGAAACTGTAATGAAGGCTGAACATGGTAGTGGGACAAGAGGAAAGTAAAAAGAAATAGAGGAAAGAGCTAGGAGGTAAAGGACATTTATAGAGGTCTAAATAAAGGCATGTACACATGTAAACATATTTATATGAGAATGTAGAAATAGATCTATGTGAATATATGTATAGAATTCAGTATTAAGGTAGCAGATGGACATTGGGCCTCCACTCAAGTACTTCCTCAATGCAAGAATACTTTGTTCTATTAAACTGGCATTCCATGATGCTCACCTTCCCCATGCAATCGCTGAAGACAAAGCAGGTGCATAAGCAAATGTGGTGAAGAAAGTTGATGGTGCTCGGCTACCAAAAGATATAGCATCTGAGATATTAAAGGCTTAAAGGTAAACAAACAGCCACCTAGCTGAGAAGCAACAAAGCTCACATGGAAGAAGCACACCAGCCTGTGTGATCACGAGGTGCTGAAGGGATCAGTTACCAGGCATCAAAGAACAAAAAATCATATCACTATGTGTTCACCTCCCTGATATGATTGCTGAAGACAAATGGGTGCATCAGCAAATGTGGCAAAGAAAGCTGATGGTGTCCGGCTATCAAACGATATAGTCTCTGGGGTCTTAAAGGATTGAAGGTAAACAAGCGGCCATCTAGCTCAGAAGCAACAAAGCCCACA
>NW_022107407.1:9582286-9617104 GCF_000313985.2 Echinops telfairi | reverse complement strand
AACTGATTACAAGGATCTGCATATAACCTTCTCCCTGGGGGACGGACAACAGAAAAATGGGTGAAAGGAGACGTTGGACAGTGAAAGATTTGACAAAACAATCATTTATAAGTTATCTAGGTTTCATGAGCATGTGGGGAGTCAAGAGGGAGGACAAAAATGAGGAGCAGATGGTAGGGGCTTAAGTGGAGAGCAAATGTTTTGAGAATGATGAGGGTAATGAATATACAAACGTGCTTTACATAATTGATGTATGTATGGATTGTGATAAGAGTTGTATGAGCCTCTAATAAAATGATTTTTTAAAAGTGGAGGTCTAAAATCGATGACGAGTAGGGTGTAGAATGCGTGGTGGGGGTTAATCAAGTGCAATGTAGCCAAGAGGAATTAATGAGAGTGAATGTAGGTTGAACATGATAGAGGTTCAGGAGGAGAGTAAAAGGAAATAGTGGAAAGAACTAAGAGGCAAAAGACATTTTAGAGGTATAAATATAGGCATGTATATAAGTAATAGACTGATATATAATGATAGGGATATAGATCTATGTACATATATTTATATATTAAGTAGCAAGGTAGCAGATGGACACTGGATCTCTACTCCAGTCCTCCCTCAATGCAAGTATACTTTGTTTTAATAATCTGGCATTCTGTGGTGCTCACCTTCCTGACATTAAAAATGTCAGGAAGTAAAAATGGGTGCACAAGGAAATGTGGTGAAGAAAGCTGATGGTTCCTGGCTATTAGATGATATAGCATCTGGGGTCTTAAAGGCTTGAAGTTAAACAAGTGGCTATCTAGCAGGGAAGCGATAAAGCCCACATGGAAGAAGCATAGCAGCCTGTGTGATCATGAAGAGTCAACCAGATCAGGTGTCAGGCATCAGAGGACCCAAAGCAAACAATCATATCGATGCAAATGAGGGTAGTTGGACTGACAACCCAAAGCTCATCTGTAGAAAATTGAACATTCCCTCACAGAAGGATCACAAGGAAGGGACGAATCAGACAAGGTGCAGTATAGCACCGATGAAACACACAATATTCCTCTAGTTCTTTAATGCCCTCCCACACTATAGTGAGCTCAGTGCTACCTTACAAATCCAGCTAGTCCAGAGTATGTACACTGGTACATGGAATCCAGGACAGATAACCCCCTCAGGAACAATAACGGGAGTAGTGATACCATGTGGGTAGGGAGAAGGTTGGGGGAGAAGGGGAAGAAAGGGGGAAGCAATCACAATGATCGACATATATCATCTCACCCCCCGGGGGACGAACAACAGAAACATGGGTGAAGGTAGACAGTGGATGGTGTAAGATATAAAGATGATAATAATTTACAATTTATCATGAGTTCATGAGATTGGGAGCATGGGGGAAGGAGGGTAAAAAGAGGAGCTGATACCAAGGGCTCAAGTAGAAAAAAAATGTTTTGAAAATGATGATATGGTGATATATGTACAAATGTGGTGGATGCAATTGATGTGTGGATTATTATAAGAGCTGTAGGAGCCCCCAGTAAAATGATTTATAAAAGAAAATATATATGTCTCTGGTAGAACTAACCACTGAATTATTAAGAAATAGTTGTCATCGTTTATAGTTTAACTTATCTGTAATTTTAAAATATAGAAATAGTGAATGCTCACTGAATAGAATATTTGCAAAAATGTGAAATTTTCAATTAAAATTTACTCTAATCCCAGGACCCTGATAATAAACTTCCATCCAAGAGATGGCTCTTAAGGTCTGTTTACAGTCTCCACTCTCAAAGATAATCATCATTAAAGGCAAGCTATTTGTTGACACATGAATTGATTGTAAAGATGGCACCAGACCGGGCAACGTGTCTCTCTGTTGATCACAATGTAACCATGAGTTGGAGCCAACTTGAAGCCAGCTCATAACAGTCTACGCTGATCTCTTGAAGAAAATTTAATGTTTCATGGATATAAAATGTTGTCAACGGCATTTTTCTCTGTTATCTGCTTTGTTCCGGGAGATAACCTGCTTTGATGGAAGAGAAAGAAAAAGATTCCTTCATCACTGTAGCTTGGTTGTACCATCCTCAGGCATTGCTTTGAGAGAGAGCATTGCATAGTGGTTATGAGCGAAGGCTCTGAGCCAGATTACTTAATGACTTTGGGAATAATAATAGCACTGACTTCACAGAGTTGTTATGACTAAATGAGCTGACATATGTAATGTACTTAGAGCCATGCCTGGCACATTTGAAGTGTTCTGTAAATTTTGGCTATTATTATGAGCATATTGGTTGATCATTTCCTGCTCCCACATTATATTTGCCTAATATGAAGTAAGAGGCACTGTGGAGGAGGAGAAAAGAGCACAGGGTTTAGTGTTAGTGTAGTAAATGAGATTTATGAATGGCTAACTCCTCGGAGTGTTGGGGTTTTTTAAAGGGAGATGTTTGTACTTGGTAGATTACTGCCACGTTTCAAGGTATAGAGAAAATAACTTGGGTTACAAAAGAGGAGGTATCATTATGGGCAAGTTATTTTTTGTTTAACTCCAAGTTTCATCATCTCATCTTAAAATATGAGCAATTAAAGTGTCCACTTCCTACAGTCATTATTATGATTAAAACAATTTGGTAAACGTGAAGCACTGAGCACAGGTTGTGACATATGAAAGGTGCTCGGTAAATGTCCCCATTATTCTTAATACAACTACCTGCTATCAGATCATCTGTCCTGGTTGATTTTATACATTTTGTAGGCATAGGGATACAAACATTAAAAAAAAAACCCTTCCCTTACCAAAACAATAAACCAACCCTTAGCCATAAAGTCCACTGCAACTCACAGTGATCCCATGGGTTTACAGAGTAGAACTGCCCCATGAGATCTTCTATTAGTATTTTTGTCTGTAATCCTCAGTACCGGTGGGGTGATGGGTTTGAACCATCAACTTTTTTATTAGTAGAAGACCACAGCTCATTTTCACTACCAAGGAACAGGTATGGTCACGACCATGAATTGATGCTGTGGCAACTACTTTTATTTTTTTCCTTTTTTTCTAACCATTCGTTAGTGGGGTCATCTAATTTGGTTATCAGATCTCGATAATCGGAAAAGAAAAAGAAAACTTTGCTTTTGTGTGATAGCAAAGGTTTACTAGTTTTTAGCTTATAAATTACTTTAAAATGAAAATTCTGACAAGCATTATACCACTCATGTTTTCAGCTCTTCTAGGTCAATGATTCAGTGTATCAGTTGCTCTTGTTAAGCATATGCTTAGGATTTCCTGTAGGATTTTAGACATTCTATTAAAACAAAAAACATTGCTCTCCTCTAACTTGGTTGTCCTTTCTTAATCAATCAACTAAAAATAGATGTTTGGTTTAGTCTATACTAAGAAGTTATTGCCACTTTGCTCCATTTTTTTGCTCTCTTTTGGAGAAATTTTGCATATGCATATATACAATTAATAAGTAATGTGTGGGTTAGTAGCGTTATTGTTTCAAAATCTTAAAAGGTTTTCCACTTTCACAGCTTCACAGATGCTTCATAGAGCTTTATGCTGACGTTCAAATATGTAATGACTTTCAGAAATAGCTTCATTGCAAGTTCTTTCTCTCCTCCTGGTGTTCCTTCAGAGCCATCTATATCTAATTTGGGGAGCTGGGCGGCGTCTCCACATTTGTTGGATTCCTGCAGATTGGATGATCCCAGTTTTGCCATTGGCCTCTTCTATTTGGTTTTAAGGTCCCAATTACATGCTAAATCCATATATTCACTTGACTTTCTTTTTTTCTCCTAATGTTCATTAAAGATGATCTTGAACTAGAGTAGAAATTGTAGTTAACAAAGAACCATTTTAAATTTCCTGAATCTGGATCCTATGCTACAGCAATTCCACTCATTATTTTCAGGGTGATTATGCTGACTAGGTGGTAACTAAAAATTCATTTACAGGATGAAAGATACTATATGCTAATGAAATTGAAAGAGTCATTAAAACACAGGAGAAGACATAGCAATATTGGGCTAATAATACTACCACCTATAGTTCTCTTCTTTCAAACAGGCTACCTCTGTCATTTTCACCTCATGAGAATAAGGAAGTTTGACATCCGGCTTCCTACAATTAATAGAATCAAGAATGCTGTACCATCGGAGCTTGTCTCAGTATGAGAATGTGATGTAACTCACTTCTCAATTTTTGGAATTCATAGTTGACTCCTTACTGCTTCCTGAATACGTCAGGTATTTTCATGTCTGTACACTTTTGCTCATGTTGTTCTCTCTAGTTAGAATACTCTTTCCCCCTTTTTCTGACTGATCAAAATGCACATATTTCTTAAAAATCAACTCAGGTTTAATCTTCTTGGTGATAATTTCTCTGAACTTCCAAGTGAGAATTTATTGCACCTTCTGTGTTTCTGGAAAATATACTTTGTACTTCAGATGCGGTGTTTTACCAAAGTCTATCTCAAACCACGAATGTTTCTGCCTCCTGCTCTTGAACTATTTACTTATTATTTTTTATTTCTTCCTTCCCTTACTATAGGCAGGATTTGAGATAATGTGAAGATTGTTAGTTATTTTTATTTTTTTTAAATTGTTAGTTTTTTTGAAGTCAAGGACTATTCTTTCTTATTTTATTTAATTCGATTTTTCTCATAATGTTCATTAAAGATTAATCTAAGAGAGTAGAAATTGTAGTTAACAAAGAATGATTTCAATTTCCTGAATACAATCCCCTGATATATTTTATATAAAGTGTTAACTTGCATGCATTTTTGTCACTTTATACCACTCTCATGATATATTAAAAGTTAAGACAAAAGCAGTCATTAATCCATTAAAACCTATGCACGAACAATTTGTAACTGATTCTATTTTGAAAACCGTTTAAATTTCATTTGTTTCTAGAGTGAATGAAAACTGATTTTTGAAATGATTAAAAAAAATCACAAAAATTAAAGCAAATGCCTTATTGTAGAGTCAAACCAATTCTTAATAAGTAGATCATCTTGAATTAATTTCCCCATCTGATATAAAGTAAATCCTATTGTAGCAAGTCCACTTGAAATAAAATCTAATTGGCTAAGTTTTATACTTAGTATCAGACATTGCACTTTTGTTTGCTGTAGTGAAAGTTAAAACTACATCTATCTAACAGCAGGATTTTGCCCATGGGACCTTATTATTTTTGAAGCATGCTTTATATATATCTGTTGTATTTCTCCTTACCCAGTTGTGGATAATATCTTGGAAAGTGAGAGTAGTTTTTCATTAAATAAATGTAAATGAATAATGCTAACGCAGAAGAAGGGCTATTACCTACGTCAGATTAAGGAATATACTGATTTTGAGTAAATTCTGATCCACAGTGACCATGTAGGACAGGTTAGAACTGCACTATCGGGTTTCTACACTGTAAACCCTTAGAAGCAGACTGCTCATCTTTCTCCCACAGGAAGGATGGTGGGTTTGAATTGGCAATCTCTTGGGTAGCAGCCCAGTGTTTAACACACTAAACCATCAGGTCTCCTTTGAAGATTTAAACACTGAGATTCTGTGATGCCTCTGGTTTATTTACATATTTTAACAGGTTATATGAATTATACAAGAAGGCTTTGAATAGTTCATGGAAAAATTCAATAAAAAGATAGTGGATTTACGACAGACACTCCTATAAGAGTGATTAGCAAACCTTACTAGAAACACAAGTCAAGATGTGAAGGGCCACATCTCTTGTCTTGGAGCAGGTGACTATATTTCTGTGGGTGAGTAAACTGTGTGGTACAACATGTCATCAGGGAAACAAAGTTTAACAATGCTTACATAGAACCCAAGAGGGAGAATATGCTTGGTATTCTGTTCCTAATTGGACACCTTGATGTGGTTTCTATGCAACCCTGGGTGACCTAGGCCATGGGCTGTAGACAACTGGGACTTTAGACCCATCCTTTAAAACATTCTTCATTGTCCACACCAGAAGGCCCCAACTTGGAAACCCACTAAATGAACTGGACTTTACCCTAAACTCACTTGTTGCAGATTTCAAGACCTGGCATACCTCTTTTGTTTTAAGGCTGACATGACCTCTTCTGACAAGGAGCAGATGACAGCTTTCCTAAGCTTCTTGAATTGGTGGTCATTGAGCTTTGGCTCCAATCTCATCTCTTTCTTTGAGGGTGCCCAATGAGGGTGGCCCGGGACTACCATCTATTTACTATTGTTATGCTTTCTTTGCTTTTTTTATGACATGTGTTTATCTGGCAGGTGTGGCTATGCCTTGTGAATGAGCGTTATTGACAGCTTTGCCCCCTCCCCAACCTTCCTTGTTTGTGTCCTGTCTCTTAAGCTTTTAATCTGTACAAATCAACAATTCTGGTATTGCGGTCTGAAAAGGTAGCCTATGCATATATAATTCCTTTACTTAACATGTTTTATATTCTACATTATTGGCTAAATTAATGACATTATCAATAGAATTAACACATGATCCATGGGGCTGATTAATAATACTCTCTATTATAAAATAATAATGATGTCTCTAAAGTGAACCAGAGACATATATAAATCACATAAATATTAATAGATTTGTGGCTTGTACTTAAATGTAGCTCCCATCTAAGAAAAATTAGTTCTTATGACGTGGACCTGCTCAGTGTTCACCCCCAAGAATAGATCACTGAAGATATTTGTATTATGTCAAAATGTGATGAAGAAATCAAATGGTGCCCAGATATTTGGGGTCGTAGGGGCTTGTTTTCAAGTAAGCAGCCATCTAAATGAGGTGTCAATTAAGTCCACATGGAAGAAGCACCCCAACCTGTGTGAGTCAAAAATTTCAAATAATAAAATCTAAATCAGGAGGAAGGAATGGTATCAGAGCCAAGTTGCAGAAAATTCTGGAATCCCAAAATCCATTTTCAAGGTCCACACATGGATTGTGAATCCATTAAGGTTGATGTTCTCTTGTAGTCTGGTGATGTGAATATCTTTGCTATCATACAGATGGCATTGTAGAGTCAATTATTGAAGTTAGGTTAAAATGTAACACTTTATCATTTGATCTCCTTTTTAAACCCATTTTATAGTTGTTTCAGTTTTTAATATTTTCTGCTTTCCGATTAAAGTTTTTCTATGTTTTGTTTCACTGTTGTTGGTTTTTGCTTGTTTGCTTCCTGTTTGTGTTTTGTATGATTTTCTATATGTGAAATGCAGGATAAGTAAATATACAAAGACAGCAATTGAATGAAAAATCACCTAGGGGCATAGCATGAGAGAGGGAAGAAAAAAGGGGAGTTAACAACCATGAATATAAGATAAAAGAAAAGGTTCTGAAATTGATTCGAGTGATGATTGTACAACTTTTCTTAATATGATTGAACAATTAAATTATATAATATGTGAATTACACACCAATAAAACTATTAAAAAATCTAACCCTTTTCTCAGTAAGCCGTCAAAATTATTTAGAGTTAGTATAATGAAATCATACAAGTATTCCTTCAAGATTCACACATGAGAAGCCTTGTGTCATAATTCTTGGAAATCTTTCCATTAATATGAACTTTGCTGAATAACTGATTTAGCACGACTCTACTGAGAAATATCAACTAGTAAAATCAACTAGTAAAAATAAACTAATAAAGTCAACTAGTAAAATCATTATACTTCCTCTAAAAAAAAACTATTAAAATAAGCGGATATAAAGATAATTGATTTATATATGTATATATGTGTGTGTGCCTTAGCTCTCCGTAATGCAACTTCTTTTAAAATGAAAATTAATGATCATAAACAAAAATGGCATATACTTTTTTAGTGTAATCAGACAAATTGAATTATAAAGTTTTTAATGGATGAGTGATACCAGCAGTTTTACTATTTACCACGTTTTATATAACATGAGTAGTCCACATACTCTACAATAAAGAATATGAATCAGTATTTAAATAATGGGGATAACACTGTAATAATTTCTTGGATGCCTTTATGCATCCCTGATCAGAATATCCACATTGTACATGAAAGAAAACCTATTTGTAAACAAAAACCCCTCCTAAAATTTTGGCCTCTTATTTATGCAAAATGCAGGTGTGTAATGATGATGCATTATGTAGTTGCATGAAATTGATCTCTGACACTCAATACTTCTGGAGTACATCCATCATTTCTTTGTGCTTTAATAATGATTCTGTGGCAGTAAATTGCTTGGTAATCCGCACTTGGCAGTATTTGCTTTGTTGTGTTTTCAAAAATTCCACAATCTTCTCTTAAACTGTGTAAAACCCCATCAGTGACTGGGAAAGATGTGTGCACTTCTTCACTCTTAGTTCTCAATCTGAGAGAGTGTAATTTTATCATCCGATAAAAATGTTTCAGTATTTTCTTCTAATAACCAACATAAATCATAAATGCCAACTGTAATGTTTCCATTTTGTTGAGTATATTTTCAGCTTCTCTCTTGGTGTTTTCTTGTACCTGGTCTTCAGCAAGATTTTCTAAGGCACCTAAAATCTGTCTAACTCTGTATAATTGTGCTCATTCTTAGAGCATGCATTTCCAAACATTTATTAAAAAGGCATATCAATGCTTGATCATTGCCTAAATATGTTTGAAGAATTTCCAGTTGGTGAGTAGAGATGGAAAAATGTGTAAAATAAATGAAAAGAAGAAAAAATATTAACTGCTTCCAGATAACAATCTACTGTCCTATGTTCTACAAAGTAATGTGAACGTGAAACACATGATATGAAATTGGTATATTCATTACAACCTAGATTTTTATGTTGTATGCCTCTATAGAATCCTAACATATTAGCAGTCTT
Organism: Echinops telfairi; assembly: GCF_000313985.2. Taxonomy (NCBI): domain Eukaryota; kingdom Metazoa; phylum Chordata; class Mammalia; order Afrosoricida; family Tenrecidae; genus Echinops; species Echinops telfairi. Next base: position 9,608,290 of record NW_022107407.1, on the reverse strand, counting down.
GTCATAGGACTGTACTCAGAACTTAGTGGGGAAAAAACAATTTTGCAAAAATACATATAATTAGTGAAGAACTTGATTTTCAATTTATACATTGGTATGTTGTTTTAGACAAGTAAATATAATAAACCGGCTGATCTGTATGAGAAATATTAGGAGTAAAATCTACCATCAAAGTGAAATATAGAGCTATTTTATTTCATTGAAAATAGTTGATTGAATACCATCCCCCACTTATTGTTTATTAATTCTTCACATGTTATGTTAGGCACATGATGGATTTTCATTTTGAGATATGACCTGCAGAAAGTGGATCATATTGAATAACAAATTCAAGAAAACCCCACCATTTACACTTTGTGGGGACTCAAACATTTTATTACTTCTTTGAAAAGGTAGCCCATATCCAGCACTTGTTAAGAGGACAGCAACCACCTACAGTACAGTAGTTTGCCAATATTAACACTCAATAAATTTGTATTTCAATGTCTGTATTAAGCCAAAAGCATGTGTTTGGTTTAAATATGACCACATAGAATCTCTGTGAATTGAATTGTTATGTTTATCAATTATATTCAAATTATACCAATTACTAAGCTCATCTTTAATAAAGCTAGAATTCAATGAATTAGGACTATATAGTTTGTAAATAAAACAATAGATAGTATCAATTGATGGAGGATACAGTTGGCGTTCCTTCTTATAATTCTTCCATTAGTTTTGCAACATGTGTTCCAGCAACAGAGTGCTCTTTGTTCTCTATGCAGCAAATTTTGACATGAATTTTCAAATGATCCACTGTGATTTTGACAATCACTTAATCTAATGAGTACTTTACTTTATTAGAAGAGAAATTATTCCAAATTAGTCCAGATTTGTTTTCCATTGTTTATGTGGTCTGCAGACAAGTTCAGATCATAAAACTATTGCAGCTTGTCGTCTATTCTTAATTTTTGTGTTACATAAAGGAATAGATGCAGAATTTGAAACAAATTCAATTATAATCATGCTGCTATTAGTAATTTCAACACCAGTATGATGATTTTTATCCATTTGCCTCTTGCAGTGAGAGAGAACTGAATGTGAAGTTATATCAACTCACTGCCATCGAGTTGATGCACACTAATAGCAGCACTGTAGGACAGGTAGAATCACCATTGTATCAGTATCAGTTTGTCCTACTGTAGTGTCTTTTGTGTAGTTGATCACTTCAGGTGAAGTAGCCACTGAAAACCTTATAGGTTTGAAAATTTCTCAGGCAGTGAAGGCCTAATGAATTGATGCAAAACATTCTCAGAGATAGTACTGGAGGTTGTGCCCCTCAGGTCAGAAGGCACTCAGAATGTGTCTGAAGAGAACTGCCTCCATAATCACATGAATGTTGAAAAGCCCATGGGCTTGGAATCTTTGGGATCTTCATTTGCTTTTGGGACACAACTGCAGGTAAGAAAAAGCAACTGTAAAAATTTACTAATGATCAGGACTTGGAATATAAGAAATATGAATCTAGGACAATCAAAACTCATCAAAAGTGAAATAGAACATGTAGGCAGCTTTGTTATTTTCAATTGCTTCATATGCTTGTGAAAGTTGGACATTGAATAAAGTAGACTAAAGAAGTATCGATGTGTTTGAATTCTGATAATGGAAAAGAATATTGAAAGTACCATGATTCTAAATGAGAAACAAATATGTTTTGGAAAAAGTATGGCTGGAGTCATCCTCAGAGGCAAGGATGGTGAGATGTCTTCCATGCATTGGACATGTTTTCTGGAGAGACCTGTCCCTGGAGAAGGACACTGTGTTTGGTAAAGTAGAGGGGTCCTAAGGGGAGAGGAAGGCTTTAAAGGAGAAGGATTGACACCATGGCAGGAATAATGATTTCAAGCACATGAACAGTTTTGAGGATGGGCAGGACTAGGAAGTGTTTGTTCTGCTGTGTTTAAGATCACTATGGATTGGAACTGAAATGATGACACTAACAACAACAAGGCTGATCACACTAGATCACATTTCAGCGGATGATTACATTATCATATAATTGCCACATTTTATGATTACATAATTGCCAAACTAGAGAAAAAGTACATTTCATATGACTGAGCTGCTTAGATGAATCCTATGTAAAATTGCTGTGCTGCAAAACTACAACAGTGCATCAGAGGTAGGTACACTTTTGTAGGTCTAGGTATGATGTACTGCTGAATGTAGATATAATAGATAATTCTAGTTCAGACAGTGCTGGTCAGATCAGTTCTTTAATGTTGTGGTTCCAGGTGAATTGTTTGCTATTTTGCAAATCACCCAGTACTTTCAGAGTGATATCTCTATGGTTTGTTTGCCCACTGGTTCCACTTTGAAAAAGGAATTATCACTAAGGTTACAATGGTGGGAATCTGTCTTTGTCTAGTTTAATTGTTCTCTAATTAGACTGACTTTTGGTGCTAAAATGAGGAATTCGAAATAAGGGTGGGGAAAATGGAAAGATGGGGAGGAGTAATGATTGTGCTCAGGTAGAATCACCTGCCTGGTGCTCCCATTGTTAGATTGGAAAATGATGTGGTAAGGAGGCCAATACTGGGAAGCTGGGTGCTAGAATAGAATCCAAGTGTACTCAGGTCAGTGGATCAGAACTGCCCTTGTGATTTTTTCCCATGGAGCATTTCGAGGATTTGCTGTGGTGCTCTAAACTCACCACGTCTGCCTAAGGGCTCTCTGAACCCCTCACCAGGCCCAGTGGGACTGCCTCTGCCACCCCTTCCTGCATCTGTGACCCAAGACCCACCAGGTGCAGATAATTTTCCCTGACTGCTGTCTAAGGATGGGCACAATCCCAGAACCACAGAGAACCTTTAAAACTACCCACAAAAGTGTACTCCAGAGTCCACTCTCTGGCCACTCCTCCACTCAAGCATTTGTGGGCTTTGCACCTCTCCCTCACACCCAAAACAGAGAGACTGCATGGGACACACTCTTTCCCCTTCTCCAAAGTTCCATGTGAACATGGCTAGCGTAGGCAATGATAGATAATGAGACACTAAATTGCTGCAATATGAGAGCTTCTGGATTATTTCCTCTTGGTAGAGAGCGGATCCCTGTACCACAGCCAAGGGAGCCATGCAGGAGAGAACCAAGTGAGAGCCTGGAGAGCAACCGCATTGGCCACCACCTCTCCCTTTCTCTCCAGCAACCAACACAGCCTATGGAGCCATGCAAGCATAAACCGAGTGACCCAGGAGGGTAACCATGAGAATGCAGATCCAGTGAGCCCCAAACTGACTTGGCCAATCAAATCTCCCTTTTCCTGGGGGACAGTGCGGTGCAGCCCCATACCTCTACAAGACCACAAGGCAGGTAAACATAATACCACCAAATACTGTCCCTAAATAATACTCAGCCCCAGACCACGATAATTTCTGCAACCTGCTCCCTCCATGTCAGTAACACACAACTGCTTTTAAACTCACCAAAAATTTTTTGCAGCTTTCTAGGGAGAAAACAGGCTCCCAAGGAGGCAGAGACACAACTTGAACTCGCAGCATAACTAGCTCCAGATAGTTGATAGACCTATTCATACTAGCTTCTGAGAATTAAAATTCAGAGCTCCTTTCCCCGCCACAAAATTTGTGACTCATCACATCAGGGTTACTGGCCAAACTTCCCTGCACATGATAAGGTAGTCAGTGAACATGTTGTCCCACTGACCCTATCCTGACTACTTTCAGAATAAACACCCTCACTCCCCCCATAGGATCACTTACGATAATAGCCTATATCTATCTTGGGATAGTAAGTAAGGAGAGGAGAACTCGGAGTTGTGCAGCAACATACTATAAATGGCCTTCTGCTATAAACACAAATAATTAAATGTCTCCATTCTCCTTTTCACAATTTACAAGATATATAGGGGATCCTGGAAGATTTAACATATTCACCACATACCCCAACCACTAAAACATCTGGAACCTACTTCCTAAACCTTGAAACCTACTCTCCACCAAATTACCAATTAAATACGTATCCCCCATAAGTCTCTGAACCTAAGCCCCAGTTAACGCAGGTCCATCTGCCTGAGATGGGCCTGTCCAGGCCCACTCTCACTGCTTGCAGCAGACCTGGTGCTGCTGCTAGCTATCAGAGCTTGTGACTGGTCTGTACAGCTAGAGGGGGGAAAAAGCAGTCACCTCTAAGGGTAATCATATAAGAATACGCTCAGACTTATCAGCAGAAATCATGAAGAGGAGGGAATGGAATAGCATCTTCAAAAAGTTGAAGGAGGATAACAGTAACCAACGAATTCTCTATCCTGCCAAACTCTCCATCAAAATAGATGGACAGGTAAGAGTTTTCCCAGATCAGGAAAAATTTAGAGAATATGTGAAAAACAACAACAAGAGAAAAAACAGCAATGCAAAAGACTTTCCAACTCACTTTGGTGAGAAGACCAATGTGCACAGAGGACAAACATGAGACCACCACAGAGTGTAACACTATCCAGAAGACAGAGCTCTGAAAACAATGATCAAGACATCTTTGACCCAATGGTGAAAATAAGGCAAGAATGAATCTCCCCACATATTCATAACACACTGCTAATGGGGGAGGCTAGGAAAATGTCTATCACAAAAGGTCTGCCATGACAGTAAAGAATCCACCAATGGTTGTAATAACTCTGAACATCAATGGTTTAAATCCGCCTGTCAAAAGGCAAATGGTAGCAGAATGAATTAGGAAACAAAACTCAGCAACCTGCTGTCTCCCAGAGTCACATCTCAAACTCACAGACAAAAACGGGTTGAGGATCAAAGGCTTGCAGAGGATATATCAAGCTAAGGGCAATCTGAAAAAAAAGCAGTAGTCACAATTCTAATTTCTGACAAAATAGATTTCAAGGTGCAGGACATAGCAAGATATAAGTATGAGCATTATATAATGCTTAAGGGATAATTAGACCAAGAGCCAGTGAACATAGCAAACATATATGTGCCCAATGAGAGAACCATGAAATACATCAATCAAATCCTTCAAAAGATGGAAAAAGAAACCACAAAACTGACAGTCATAGTAGGAGACTTCAATATACCACTCTTCGAAAAGGATAGATCAGTAGGAAAGAAGCTCAACAAGGAGACCATAGAACAAATCTATACAATTGGAAAATTCAACCTGATAGACATATTCAGAGCTATCCACCAAACTGCAAAAAAAAAATTGACATTCATGTTCCCATGGCATGTATTCAAAAATAGACCATATGCTGGGACACAAGTCAAGTTTGAGCAAATGTAAACATATAGAAGTCAATTACACTTCCTTCCCTGACCACTAAGCTATAAAGCAGGAAATCAACAAAAGAAAGGTAAACAACAACAACAACAACAAACAGGGCATATACTTACTTTGGATGAATAACTTACTTCTTCAAAGGAGTGGGTATTGGCCCAAATTAGGAAGTTCCTAGAAGCCAATGAGAATGAGAACACAATATAACAAAATAGATCGGATACAGCATCAGGGGATGCTTGATAATGTTAAATGTGCATACAAAAAAGGAAGAGAGACTTATGGTGGATGTCCTCTCACAAAACCTTCAGCGGTTGGAACAAAGTCAACAGAATAGCAAAATAAAAGAAATTATAAAAATTAGGATGCAGACAAATGCCTGGGGAAACAAAGAACTATGGAGAAAATTAACTCAGTAAAAAAACTGGTTCCTTGAAAAGATGAACAGAATTGACAAACCATTGACAAACCTAACAAAAGATAGGATGGAGCAGACATCAATATCCAGGTTTAGGGATGAAACAGGGGAAATTACAACTGACCCCAATGAAATTAAAAGACTAATTACATAGGACTATGAAGAACTGTACTCCAAAGAATGCAACAACTTGGAAGACATGTACAAATACCTGGAAAAACAAATCCTCCCCAGATTATTCCACATAGACGTCAAAACCATGAACAGATCCATAGCAAAAGAAGTAATAGATAAGGTTATCAAGGAACAACTAACTGACAAAAGCCCTGGCACAGATGGCTTCACAGGAGAATTCTACCAAGCATTCAGGGAAGAGCTGACACCAATTCTTCACAAGGTCGTCCAGAAAATAGACAAGGACAGTAAACTCCCAAACACATTCTACGAAGCTAGTATAACCCAATCTGGGCAAGGATCCCACAAGAATAGAGAACTACAGGCCAATATCGCTAATGAATATAGATACCAAAACCCTGAAAAAAATCTTGGCCAATAGAATACAAAATTATATAAAAAGAATAATTCATCATAATGAAGTGGGATTCATACCAGGGATTCAGGGATGGTTCAATATTCGAAAATCCATCAACATTATCCACGACATTGAGAAATAAAAGGACCAGAACCACATAATAATATCAATAGATGTAGAAAAAGCATTCAACATACATTCCTAATTAAGACACCCAAGAAGACAGGACTGGAAGGAACTTACCTCAATATAATTAAAGCTATATATGAAAATTCAACAGCCAGGGTTACAAACAATGGCAAAAATACTAAAACACTCCCACTGATAAAGGGTAACCAGACAAGGAAACCCCTTGTCCCTAGTTTTATTTAACATCATCCTGAGGTCCTAGCTAATAATATGACAAAGGGAGGATATCAAGCAGTTGTCTGGGGAAAGAAATTATCGTTGTTTGCAGATATGATTATATATATATTGAGAACCCCAAAGTCTCCACAATAGGAGTGCTGGAAGCGATAGAGGACTATGGTAGAGTGGCAGGATACAAGATCAACAAGCAGAAGTCAATTGGATTGCTATATACAACTGATGGGATTACAGAAAAAGAGATCAAGAAGGTAGTACCTTCACAATAGCCAAGCAAGCATAAATTGAAATACCTGTGGATATACCTAATAACAACAACAAAAAGATCTGCATGAGGAAAACTGCAGAACATTGAAAGTCTAAATGTATAACAGGGTGGGTGGGTGGGGGTGGGGGTTGGTGAGGCACTCCACAGATCCATTCTTGGCAGCGGGAGAACAATGAGGGTCTTGTAGGAGGCATGCCACTCAGACACAAACCTGATAATTAAAGGGTGTAAGTACTGGTAGGTAAGCGGGCCCTGGGATATGGACCCCTAAAAGAAAAGGTGATTGGATCAGTGGATTACATTAGGCCCTGCTCGGTATCTAACAGAGGGATGCTAATCCACTCTGGGTGAGGAAGACAGTTAGATGTGGAACTATTTGTTTGGTCTCTCTCTCTTTTTCTTTTTCTTTTGGTGGTGTCTATCTCTAAAAGATAGGCAGGAAAATCTGTACCAAGGAGCTGGCAACGGACTGATGGTTGTGTTTGGGGGGAGGGTGGGGGTCGTAATGGGAGAGGAGGAAGCAGTAGGAGGAGAGCGATGAGCCAAGAACAATAGGGACAGTGGAACAGCAAGACATCTAAAATGATGGGGAGGAGGGTGTAGCGTTCTTGGTTGTGTTGGATCAATTGAAATGTATCTGAGAGGAATTACCGAGAGGAGAACGATGGGTAATTATGATAGTGCGGCAGGAGGAAAGAAAATAGAAAAAGAGGAACGAACATGAAAATAAAAATTATATATATGTATAAATTTGATATGCGTATATGCAAATATATGAAGGTATATTTGTCTCTTTCTCTATATATATAAATACAGTAAGGAAGCAGATAGATGTTGAGCCTCTACCTAAATCTTACCTAAGTACAAAAATGCTTTGTTCTAATATTGTGGCAATGTATGATACACAACTTCCTGACAATCACCAAAGACAAAATGGGAGGGAAAAAATGAGGAGCTGATGCCAGGGGCTTAAGTGGAGAGCAAATATTTTGAGAATGGTGAGGTCCACAAATGTACAAATGTGCTTTACAAAATTGATGTATGTGTGGATTGTGATTAGAGTTGTATGAGCTCCCAATAAATTGCTAAAAAACAGCAACAATCTTGAGCTTTCTAACTTGCAAGAATTCCCTCACTATTTTTCCAGTTGACTTCTTGGTTGTGTCTTGCTCTGGTAATCCAATTGTTCTAATGTTTTTCCTCTTCATGGCATAAGACATTTTTCTTAGGTTTTCTTCAGCTTCTTTGATTAATTTGTTTGACTGTTTTTCCCATTTGTTGAAGTCTGCCTGGTTGTCCTTGAGGTCAATTGTGTGGTGCTCTGCCTTTTCTAGTCTTTTAGTTATGTCTGTTAACTTGTTATTTGCTTTTTTTTATTGTGTCCCTTATTTCTTGTTTTTCCCTTTGGTGCTTGTCTCTTAGCTCCCTTTGGTGCTTGTCTCTTAGCTCCTGCATTTCCCTATGGTGCATGCCCTTTATCTCCTCTATTGTTTCATCCTTTTTCTGTTTTGCTTCCCTCATATCCTGTATCACTTCAAGCAGCATTCTGAAAATTTCTTTCTGTGGTAAGTCAACATATGCTAGCTCAATGCACGTTGTTAGGTTCAGGACTTTTTTCTACATTGCTTTGTGTTTCTCCTGTTTTATTTTCATTGAGGTTGTTGGGACTAGATGTTGGTTACATGCTGTTTTAGAGGAGCCCAGTGCCATTTTCCCAGAGAATTAAAAAGTGCTGGGCTATTCCTCTGGGAAACTTTTAGGAATGCTTCTTCAAACTGCCTGCAACTAACTGCGCTGGGGGATCGGGGGATGGGGTGGGGGGAGGTTGGCTACTGATTTATGCTCCCATGGTTTCACTCATTTCCTAGCCAACCAGAATTCTGTTATTTGAAGGGCAAATTGGATAGCCCTCTCAAGGTATGCTGGTTGGGCTGTTGCGGGCTATGAGGACAGTGCTGTGCTGGATGATCTCACAGGACACCGTGGTGGTGTGAGCCACAGTGGTTTGGAGCACCTCAGAGGGTGTAGGGGGTGCCCACTACAATGGGAGTGCTGCAGAGGGCAGGTTGATGTGGCATGTTTGGTGTAGAGCACCATGGATGGCGGGTGGAATTTCCCTATTCAGCAAGTGCGCCATGGAGGTTGGGCAGAGGTATCCTGCAGCAGTGTATATTGCTGGGGAGGATTGGTGGCATTGCCTTAGGCTGCATGGAGCACTGTGGATGGTGGGAGGAGGAGGGAAGACGATATTCTGAAGACAAGTAGAGCATAATAAAGGGGTGATGGGAGTTCCCACAGCCACTTAGAGGGCCTTATAGGGCAAGCAGGAGTTCCACTAGCTATTAAGAGGTAAGTAGGAGTTCCCCCAGCCGCTTGGAAGGGAAGTTCTTCCAGTCACATCTATGGTGGTGGGAGGCTGGCAGGAATTCCCCAGCTCTTTGGGGGTGTGGCAGAAGGCACATGGGATTTCCCCAGTTGCTTGGAGGGCTGTGGAGGGCTAGCAGGAGTATCCCAAGCTGTTTGGGGGGCAGCATAAATTCCCCAGCAGCTTGGAGGGTAGAAGGTGAGGCAGGCGGCAGTTATTCCAACTGGGTGGAGGGTGGGTGGAGTTGTTAGGTGAAGGGGAACACCCTAGAGTCTAGCAATGGCATGTGAAAGGAAAGAGGGTGGGGTGGGGGAAAACCTAAAAACTGGGCCAGCCATGACTGTGCAGGAAAGAGAGAAGAAAGAGAAAAAATTAGAGAAATAGATGAACCACAGCTGCCTGACCATGGGGCTGGATAGGTTTAAATCCCGCCGAAAGGTGGCAGCAGCCTGTGACTGTATTGAGGTAGAGCCTTTGCGCCAGCCAAAGTAGCCCAGCCCTAGCCACAACTGTGGCAGGGCTAAAGCTTAGCACGGCCAATCTCCACAGTGGTAAGCCCAAAGCCCCCAGCTCTTCCAAACCTAGTGGATCCGAGTCTACTTACCTTTGTGTTGCTCCTCCCATGACCTGGAAGAGTGGAGTTTCCCTCTCAGTGGCTCTTCTGTGCTGATTTCCATGGAGTCTCTTTGGTCCGTGTTACTCAGTCACCATCATGCTGGACTGCCCCGAACTTTATAACCTTTTTAAAGGTTAGAAGAGGGACGTTGAATTTAATCTACAAAGTCTTGCATTCATTGCAGTTTCAGAAAAACATCAGCATTATATCATTCAAATTTTTAATAAGAATCATGTTAACAGCCGAAAAACTAGAGGACAAAGTAGAAATGCTCCATAGGGTTCAGAAGCAGCATTCCTCATCTTTCTCCCCACAACTTTATGATTAGAAGCCCTAATCCACTGCACTATCAGGGTATTAAATATACATCCTTTCTTATTTCTTGGCAGCCTTTTCATAATATTCATTTATAATAACTTTGGGCATTATAGGCAAAGCACAGTTTGTGGCTAGCCTTAGCTCAGTGAGTTCATCTGTACTTCATGTGAACTGCCATTTTGACAGATTTTTCTGAGCATTAATGGCTTTGAGAAAAATAGTAGTACTTACCTCTCATGATAGTTCTATAACTTAAATGATCTTACATATATGAAATCATGCACTATTGCGCTTGCTAGTTAATTAACATTGAAGTAAACTATTCCTGAATTCTTTCCGTTTTTCCTCATCAGGAGTCCTGCCCCTCCTGCTCCATATTTTTTTCACCTGTTCTTCTTCTTTCTTCTCTCCTTCTCATCCCACTTTGCTTTTCCTGCCATGGCATTACCTTTCATTGTTTTTCTATCCTTGTGGTGCTTCACAAAGATCATTTTATTGACTCCAGCAAGAGTGGATATTTGAACCCCACTTTCATTTCCAAGCATATGATGCAGTTCTTACAGGGTTGAAACTAAAGTAGACTGGGACTTAAAACTAATTCAATATTTTTCCCTAATGGTTCACATAATAAACAAATTAAAGTAAATTTTATAAATATAGGCCTTGTAATGAAAACATAATTGGGCAAAGTGACATTAGTCATTCAAAGAAATCTGGATAACCTCATATTGTGTGTAAACACACAATAGTTATGCTATGAAACTGCTACAGGATACTTCTTTACTTCAGGTTATGTATTATGAGAAATGTGCCATGATACATTACATGTTCTCTGAAAACTGTAAATATAAGACTTCACCTTGGGCAATGAATGTACAAATGTGCTTTACACAATTGATGTATGTATGGATTGTGATAAGAGTCATATGAGCCCCTAATAAAACGATTAAAAAAAACAAACACTGACACTAACCATGAGGTACAGAAAATTTTCCAAGGGTCTTTAAACACATATTTCAAACTTCTCTTTAAAAATGAAGAAGTTGAATAGAGTGGGAAAATTCTTTCTTTAAGTTAGTACAATATTTATGCATCCAACAAATATTTACTAAGTATCTAGTCTACCCTGTTTCCATAACAAAATAAAACCATAAATGTGACAATAATATGCAAATAAATATATATGAGATCATGATTATTTCAAAATAAAATAAATCAAGGTTAAGAAGTAAAAAAAAGACTTCGCCTTTATGCAGATTTAAGTTGTTTTCCCATTGACTGTGTCAAAATGTAACTTTATGAACACAAATGGAGCATACATAATTTCTTATTACTCACTTAATGGGAAATTATGTTTTCGAGACAGGTAATTGTTGAACCCTGGCTTGAGTGATGACATAGATGGAAGAGTGGTCCAGTAATGGAGAATCATGAAGTGGCAATGCCGAGAGGAACAGTGGGAGTATGCAAACAATTGGCCCTGGTTTTCATGCTGCCTTTGGATACAAGTGGAATTACATTGGGTAGAACAATATGGGAAAATTGGGAGATGTTATGTGACTAGGTTTGCAACCCAAAAGAAATAGAAGGTTTAATAGAAAATAGATATTTAAATAACTGGAAGGATAAAATAATTGTTCCTTTAAAAATAAATGACAAACTATGGGTGTAGACCTTTGGGGAACTAGAGTAGTTTTAGGAGCCCTGGTGATGTAGTAGTTTTGCATTGAGCTGCTAACAGCAATGTTAGCAGTTCAAAATTACCAACTGCTCTGTGGGAAAAAGATGAGGCTTTTTACTCCTTTAAAGAGTTACAGCCTCAGAATCTCACAGGGGCACTTAGACCATGTCTTCTTGTGTCACTATGAGTACCATCAGCTCAACTAGAGAACAGTGAGTTAGGTCTTTGGTTTGAGAATACTTTAACAGCACAGTAATAACTAACAGAGGCATTGGTGCTCAGTTTTATTCAGTGGGGGAATTCTCACATTTTATACATTAGACACGAGTTTGACTCCTGGTCAATGCTTCCAGACAGGTATGAAGTAGATAGAAAGGCCTAGAAATCTAATTTCAAAAGTCAGCCAATGAAAACCTTATAAATGTTAACTGTCCAATCTGCAATCCATCATGGGATTGTGTGCGTTTTATTTGGCATTTTGTTCTGTTTGTGAATGAGGTCACCATTAGTTGGCAACTAATTCAATGGCAGCTAACAACAACCTCTACCATATTTCTTAGGCAATGGTCACTAGGACAATTTATGGTGAATGTATGATGTGGCAGAAGACTGGACCTGCAGCATCTTAATGTTAAAAAGCTCTGAATTTTAAGTTGAAAGTAGTTTGTTTCTTTTTTATTTTAAATAAGTAACATCTCTTTTTCTTATAGTCAGTTTATGTTTGACATGCTTATTGGAAGTATCAACATGGCTATTGGAACAATTTCTAAAACCATTAGTATGATGTGGTGGCAAAGAGAATGCAAGAACTGTGAATGTTGAAGCAGAAATGGAGCATAGGCATAGGAGGGCAAGGAACGAGAGGCAGATTGTATGCCCAGGAAGTGACACAAACCTGTGGGAAAAGCTGATCGTCAAGGCCATGGATAAGAAGCAATCCCATAAAGAATATTTTCACATTTGACTCTTTCAGTTAATCTGAAAAAGCAGGAAAATTTAGACAGAAAAGTAAGGCATAGGAGGGAGCTTCCAAAAGGTTATGGAAACATTCTATTATCTCAGTTCAATTTTTCCAGGAACTTTTTCAAATCTTCTGTATATACCGACAAATACTATTAAGAGTATATAAACATAAAAAAAATTATTGTTTCTGGGATTCAAATTCATAAATGCACTCATTTATTTCAAACAAAACATGTTTCAACCTGCCTCTGTGATCAGTGGGTGGCTGCAGGCAAATTCTCTCAGTAATAACCTTGCTGTGTTTCATTAGGCTGCCTTAAAAAAAAAAAGCTTTAAGTGTGATGAACTGACACAGTGGTTGTGATAATGGACCTTGTATAAAAACATGTCTGTACAGCAATTGTAAGGATGGTTCAGGATAGGTTATTGTTTTATTTTGTTCACAGGTTTGCTATGAGTCAGAACGGACTAAAAAAATATCAACAATAGCAATATAAATAGTCTTGGAATTTTATTTGGGTTGTGTAGAATCTTTTGATTACTTTTGGAAGTATTGACATTTAAATACATCTTCCAACCCTTGAACATAAAACATTTTTCCATTTCTTAAAGTTAAAAAAAGATGTTTTAGCAATGCATTGTATGAGTCCTTCATGTTTCTGGTTATATTTATTCTGAGATATATTATTCTTTTGATACTATGTAAATATAATTAGTTCACAAATTCTCTTTTAGATCTATCATTGCATACAAAAACACCTTATTTTTGTTTGTTGAGCTTTTACGGAGAAGCTTTGCTAAATTTCTTTTAATTTAGAACGTTTTCTGTGGACTCTGAAATTTGTTTCATATCTTCAGTAAATGGAGAGAGTTTTACTTTTCCAATCTGGATCGCTTTTGTGTTTCATTTTGCTTGCCTTATTGCTATAGCTAGAATTTTAATACAATATTGAATAGAAATGGTGAGAGTTGGCATCTTTGTCTTGTTTCAGATTTCAAAGAGAGTATTCTGTCTTTTCTGATTAAGTTCAATATTTGCTGTTGGATTTTCATATATGCACTGAATTATATTGAGTACTTTTCTTTCTATTCCAATATTCTTTATGGTTTTTTTTTTATCAAGAAAAGATGTTAGAGTTTATCAAATGCTTTTCCTGCATCTATAGAGATGATCACATGGTTCTTTTCCTTTATTCTATTTTTGTCGTTTATAAACAAGTTTCCAAATGCTGTGAAAAATTGAATTTAAAAATAGTGTAGATTTTTTCATGAAATTTTTGAAGCTCCTTCATATTACATTGATTAGGAATTTAATGTTGAACTATCTCTTCATTCTTGTAATAAATAACACTTCAGTATGGTATATGACTCTTAATATGCTATTGGGTTCTGTTTACTAGTATTTTGCTAAATATTTTTGCATCTATGCTTATAAGCTATATTGTTCTGTAATTTTCCTTTCTTGTTTTAGACAACTTTATCTAGTTTTGGTATCAAAATAGTTTGGTTCATAGAATATATTAGATAATATTCCTTTCTTATTTATCTTTTTTAAGGGATTAAGCATTATTGGTGTCAATTCTTTGAATGTATGCTAGAATTCCCCAATGGAGCCATCTTATTACAGACTTTTTTTGGGGGAGGCTTTTGATCACTGATTCATTTCTTCCATTTATTATAGATGTGTTGAGACTATTTCCTGTTGAGTCATTTTGGGTAAATTATTTTCTCTAGGAACCCATACATTTTAATGGGATATTTTAGGCTGCAACTTAAATAGTTTTACCTGCAGGGTAAAAACTAGACTACGAAATAGAACTGGGGTTTTCCTATATCACTGAAGTGACTGTTCACACCAGAGCCATTCAATGGTGCTGATAGTCAAGGGAGCAGGTTTGGAGAGGGGATCAGATTCAAAATGAAATACTAACAATTTGGTAGAATTACACTGAGAATTGTGAGGGTGTTGCAGAATTGAGCGTCAGGTTAAGCATAGGGTTTCTATAGGTCAGAATGTACTCAATGCCACCTCACCACAACAGCAAGAACAACAGAATTTAGTCAATGCTGATGTTAGAAGGGCATTCTCAGCCCTGGGACTTCCTCTGACAATGTGAAAATGACACAGAGGTGAGAGAGAGTGAAGAGAAATGGCCTGAGTTAGAAGGAGGAGGTTGCTGTTAGCTATCAAACTGGACTTCCTTCTCAATGCTTATGTTTCCATAGATTGTCTTTTCCCAATCTAATTTCTCTTTCACAATGAAAAGAACACAGCTATTACTTGGTTCCACATTGCACTTCCCTACCTCATATAAATTTTAGAGGATTTAGAAATTTGCAAGTAAAAATAAGGGTATTTACTATGTGCTTGAGTTTCTTTGACCAAATGTAACAATTTGACTTGTAATTCAAGTTCCAGAAAAGGAAACATTAGCATGAAAAATTGCAGCTAACTGAGGAAGTGAATGCCCCATAATCTCTCAGTTCACATTCATTGTATGTGTGTGTGTGTGTGTGTGTTCACTCTGAATATCAAGCTTTTGAAAGTTCATTTAATCTCTCAATTAGATCTTGATATTCTGAATCTCACACATTGCATTAGAGTAGGCGTTTAGCTCTAGGGTTAATAATTGTTATTAAAAATAATAAAAACCTTCTATGAAAAGAAAATGTGTTTTTCATATTGATATTTGAAACTATTAGCCAAGTGTCTGGAGTATATTAAATGCTAAATAAATGTGAGTTGAGAAAAAAAAAGGCACTAGAATTTGGGTTGTGTCACTTTCAATCAAAACTTTTCAAAGAGAGTCATGAGAGATACCTTGTGTTTATAGGCCATGATTTAACATGACCTTGCAGAATAAGACCGAGAAAATTTTGATGTGATTTGTAATGTAATGGCCTGAGTGACTTTTCTTGCCAGTTTTATCTGAACATAATAACCCTAGCAAAGGGGACCACTGTAAATAAGTTTCTACCTCATCACATTGCAAACCACAGGCATAAAATCCCAAGTAGATTTCAGTAAGCAAGATTGATCAGGGAGAAATGAACCATGAGATGAAAGTGTGAAACCAAAGCCTTCTCTCACATTACAGATTTGATATTAAATGTAAAAATCCAAATATATAATAAAACAAGGGTTAAGCTTTAGTAACAGACTCAATCTTGACACACATGTGCCTTAAAAAGGAAATACCTTTAATTGCACAGTTCTCAGCATGTTAAACTTTCACGAGACATTGCTGTATTTTTTTTGTCAACTGCCCTGAATATGGAGTTTTAATTTATTGAGCCCAATGACATGGTTCTTATGAGATTTAATGATCTACTTCTTCTAGCCTTCCAGCAGACCCTCTCATCAGAGTATATAGGCCCAATTATATTTTCCAAGAATAAATGAGTTTCCATTCTTTTTACTTAATACTATGGATGTTTACAAATGGGGCTAATGCTTCAAAAGATCATGACCTCTCTGACAGACCATATGACCTTTGGCTTCCTGATTTCATTCCAATGTTAAAAACACTGTGAGAATTCAGTGCCCACAAAAGTATAGTGATTTTGTAACCCTTAAAGAAATCCTGGCTCCTTCTTCTTCTGTTTATTTTTTTCCTTTTTCTTTGAGACAAGATCATAATGTAGAAAGGTAGCTGAGCTTCCCAAATATTCTCCCTGTTCACACCCCTGACATAAGCTGATTAAAAAAACACAGAAAAACTTTAGACTGGTGTTCCATCTACTAAAGACACTTAGAAGCATTAAGATGAATCTGGGTAGTGTCAATTTAAAAAAATGCTTTGTCTTTTAGAATGCCCTTTCCTGAACAATTGATAGGTCAACCTCAGATAGAAGGATGGGAATATTTATTCCTGTGGAGTCTTTGGAGAGATTGCATCATATTTCACAAGCATTTTGAAGTTCAATGATATAGTGTAATTTCATGTCATACAGCCTGTTCAATGTTTAACGATTCAGCAGGACAGTGGATATCAGCTCATCATTTCATCAGCATTTCTAAATTGTAGTGGGAAGAGAAACTGGACCCTAAAACACATTTTTAATGTTACCAATTGCATTGGAATTATTTTAGGTCCTGGATATTAATTTTATAAGAAATGTAGCGTTTATCTTTTTTTCTGCCTTTCTGATTTTCTTGGTATCTGGTTTATTGATAATTCCTAGGTTATTCCAGATTGGGCTATTTGTTAACTAGAAGAAATTTGAGTTTTTATTTTCCACATGCTTTCTTAAAGAGCAGTTTCTAGCCTGGTCAACTGAATTAATGAGGGTCTGACCTCCACGGAAGTTGAATTATGTGCACTCAAATGTAAAGACACTTGGACACAACAGCAAATTCTCATGCCAAGGCATGACAAAAAATCAGGGATTCAATTTATTATTTCTAAAGAAGATAAATTGAGATGCCAGAAGTTAATCTTGTTTAAATGTAGCATGATGTTAAGTGCAACTCTCTGCTTTTTGACCAAACACTTCTGTCCTTCCAAAGCTAAATGTGTCACAAACAGCTTTTAAGCCTGATTTTGTTGGTCTATTCTTCCATCATGCTAAAATGAGGCACTCTCTGCGCTGACTTTTAGCATCTTTTAGGACCGAGGCATGCATTGCCATTTGTGTTTGAGCTGGAAGCCAAAGGACAGAAGCTTCTTCTAAAGTATAATTTGGAGGAAAGGTGAAGTAATTTAACACGAAAGATCATTTTGCAATTTTTCATTCTGGTTATTGGAATGTTGAGAGAAAATGAAAAACAAAAACAAAACAGTGCCAATAAATGAGCCATTTCTTAACATTCAAGCATTTATAAGTTTAAAAAATGGTTGAAAATAAGTTTTTTGGAAGAAGCACTCCAGCATCAGTGACCAAAGGATTGCAAATCATTTAATGCAAAGCTGAAGGAAGGAATAGTATCAGAGTTCAAATAGTAAGATTCTGGTTTGCTGAAGGCTATGTGTGATGGTGGACCTCCAAGATATTCATATATTTGTGATATCTACACTGGAAATAAGCCTGTGGTGATTTCCCTCTATGCATAATGGAGGGATGGGGAATACAGAGGAGAGATGATTATAGGAGATAAAAGTGTTAAACCTGATTTGAACTGTTAAAATTATCTGCCCCCTCCCCTTCCCCTCCATACAAGTTGATCTGGTTTTCAACATTTTCTTTGCTTTGTTTTGTCTCATTTTTAATGTTGGGGTTTAGTTCTGATGTATTTTCTCATTGAGGGTAGCCCTCTAGAATTCTTTTATATATATATTTTTTTGAGGTATATGGAACCCAGGATTGATGAACCTGAAGAGGCAGCAAGTAGAATAAGGTTTCCTGAGAGTAAAGTGTGGGAGGGAGAGTGATAAAAGGGAGATGGTATCGAGGAGTTCAAGAAGAAAGAGACTGTTTTGAAACTGAGTGTGGCAGCAATAGTACAACTGCTTTATGGGATTGAACTATGGAGTTATATGATATATATATTACCTCTCAATAAAAAGGTTTTGAGAGAAAAAAGGGCATCCGTTTTTTAATGTATTATCTTTAATTTTCCATGTTTGTGATTATACAAAAAAAAATCAGTCAGTGGATAAAGATTGGAAGAGATTATGTAAGCACAGAAATGTGGTGCATTACATACAGTGTTCCTCCTTTAGCCTATCACACTTTCCTTAATATTTTGTTTATATAAGTAAGGCTATTAATCAGTAGTGCATTGCAGCTTTATCAGCATAATTACCAAAGTAACAGGTAAAATATTAGAGAAATGGAAATATTCAATGTATGCATTTTTTTCTATAGTTTACTTATGTAGGTATGATGTGTATACAAGTTTTATATTTATTGCTTCTGAATTCACTTCTTTCTTGGCATCATCTTCAAAAGGCACAATTTTGAAAAGGAAATATGATTAGTCCACCATCTCCATTTTTCTGATCATCCTGGGCACTTAGGAATGTCCACTTTCAATAAAAAGACCCACGGAGAACGGAGTGCTGGGTAGTATGTATACTTTGTTCAGGTTTGGGAAAAGAACCTAAATTATCCAACATCTTACTCTTTGCACTTAGATTTGAATACTTTTATATATTTAGAAAGTGATTAGCCAGGAACCACTGGTAAATTTTTTAGAATACAACTTAATAAGAATAAAAAGTATTTACTAACATTGTTGAATATGTATATGTGTATGTATATAGTGTTAAAATCACTTTCTGTTCATTGCTTATTTAAATCTTACATTCAGTCACCCTTTAACACTCTTAATAACTCTGAAAATGCTCATCTCAAACAAAACAAAACATGTATTCCAACCCAGCATAATGTGGAATTCCATCATCCCAGATTCTGAATATTATAGTTCCATATATTTTAAGATTATTCTAACTTCTTTGGAAGCTAAATCATTCTGTCACATGAAAGAAGTTTAGTGTAGAAAGAGAGTCAGACAACACTGGCATGAATGCTGAGTGTTGGAGAGTCAGGCAACATTGGCATGAATGCCAAGTCTGTCAAGAAGTTTTGAAACTTCTTAAGCCTCTCTGAAACACAACTGTTCAGAAGAGCCCCCTCATCTTTAGAATGGGGGTTAATTTGGGCTCTCTCTGCCACCCACTCATCTGTCAGTTTATCACACTGTGGTGTTTGTTTGTTATTGTGATGCTGAAAGCTATGTCACAAGTATTTCCTATACCATCACGTTCACTCAAGGTGAACAGGTTTCAGTGAAACTTCTAGACTAAGACCAGACTATGAAGAAAGAATAGGCTTATACTTCAGAGGTGTTAGCCACAGAAAACTTTATTTTTTGCGTCTTAGAATTCCATACCTTAGCATAAGGAAACATGGAAGTGTCCAAAGGTGAAAAGAAGGAGTATTAGGGAAAGTTGGAAAGGATATGAGGCATTATTTTGTCTTGGTCCTTCATTTCATAGGCAATCTAAGGCCTGGAAAATAGCTTTCAGAATTTGTGTTGTTACTAGTACTCATTTTTGATGTCTATGCCTTGCATGTTTAAAATGACAGAACATTTGGGGGAACTTGTCTAAATGAAAGGAATTTAAGAGTTCATTATAAAGTAATGCTAATTTTAGCTTTAAATTATTTTTTGCTATTCTGCAATTAGGAGAATGGATAACAGTTTTCACATAATATGAACAAACATTGTAATGCTTTACAATCTCGATAAATTAAGAATGCCTTTCAATTAAAAATAATTACATAAAAGGAATAGGAAACTTTTGATTATAGTGTCTTATTAAATTAAAATATTAATTACCATCAATTGATATACAATGAGGTGAATTCCAAATGTGAACATAATAACAGATCAGTATCTTTTAGAAAATACCAATTCCAATGGCATACTCAAAACATTAAATATAAACTAAAGTGCATATTTTTTAGAAGATGCCAATAAAAAGAAAAACTAGGTCACTCTATGAAAGGTCCACAGAGTAAACCATTATTGCAATAAAGTTTCAATGGAGACGTGTTTGTCAAGCAGTATATATAAATTTCCTTGCTTTAGTAAAAATGTGGCTGTTTTACTGAAGAAAAAAAGAGACTAAAGTTAATGAAGTATGGTTTCTTCCTGAATATTAAATCCCAATACCAAAACATGGAAGACCGCAGAAGAATCCATGCATTTGAGTGTGGTGCTGGAGAGGAATATGGAAAGGACCATGGACTGCTAAAAGGACATACTGATCTATACTTGGAATGAGTCAGAGCGCTCCTTTCAGGCAAAGATGGCATGACTTCATCTTACATACTTTGGACATATTGTCAGGAGAGACCAGCTTCTGCTCCTGTATGCAATTTATATTACATACTTGTAGGTAAAAACAATTGTACAACTTTTCAAATTAATTGGTACCTAACAAGTAAAGGTCACAGGAACTAAGCACTTATTCTGATTATATCTTTTGTTATAATCATTCAATAATATAATTTTAGGAGATAGAGTGCTTTGTTTTGATGACTGATTAGAATTAAATCATGAAGGTGCTGATGTTTCTTTAAGTTCCAAGGAAAGAAAGGCATTGCTTTTAAGGAGAATAATCAGAAAGCCTTCCACACACACTCACTGTCTCCCTTGGCTAACAGACAAGAGCAGACAAAGTGAAAATGGCAACCTGTTAAAACGAGAGTGAGGGAAGAGCAGTTCACAGTGATAATCTTTTTTTCAATGTGGCTGAAATGTCCCTTTTTGCCCCTTGAAATATTACATTGTCAAATAGTACGCAAACTACATTTTTCAAGTGTGCTCCCCTGCTATTATGCATTTCACCAAAATAGTAGTAATTTCTCCAAACTCACACGAGAAGCCAAGAAACCTATAACTTGACAGTTTCTGCAATCATATCATATTTCCTTCTCTCTCTCCTTACCTCATTTTTTGACAGATTTTCTGGTTTGGGAGACTATTAGAGAAGAGTGTTCCTGCTCTTATATATTTTAAATTTCTGTTTATGGTTATAATAACATCTATGAACGTTTCCATCTGTTCCTTTTACCTGGCTAATGTGTTATTATTATTATTGTATTATTATTTTTGATGTGAATAATTACCTTCCCTCTTAAAATTCCTTTACTAAAATAGTTTGTATTTTTTGCTAAAAAAAATGAAATTTACCTACATTTTCTTCTAAGGTTATGATAAATGATGAATAGTGACATGATATCAGGAATGAGTTATTTAGAGTGAATCCTTGGTGTTGCAAATAGCTAAACTGCTTGGCTGCTAACATCAAGGTTGGAAGTTTGAGTCCACCCACGGGAGCCTCAGAAGAGAGGCCTGGTGAGCTGCTCCTGAAAAATCATCATCAAAAACACCATGACACATAGTTTTACTTTGACAAACACTTTGACTAACAACAACTCGTTATTTAGAGTGATAATCTAGGTTAAGCCAACTCCATGCCCACGCTATTGAGCATATTATGACTCACAGTGATCCTATCTAGGGTTTCTAAGCTGTAAATATTTATAAGAACAGACAGCTTCATATTTCTCATCTTAAGTAATTGGTGGATTTGAACCAATTACTTGACTCTTAACAGACCAACACAAGCACCACTGACATTTAAATCATAGTGTATCTTTATTGTATACAATCTCTTAGCCATTTATTATTTCAAATGCTCAGAAACAAAATTCCAAGTTATTCTTTTTTGTCACGGTAAGCAAATAAATAGTGCTATCTAGAGCTTCCACAAATGACTTGGTAAACATGTTTTGGAACTGGGCTGTTCCATGACCCGAGTTTATTTGAAAGACTTGATTGTAATGCTTAAGGCTGCCTATGTATTCAGGACCTCTTATTAGCAAATTCAGGATCCCTGCTAGCGTGGTGGTTACATGTTGGGCTGCTAACTGCAAGGTCAGTAGTTTGAAACCACCAGCTGCTTCCATAAAAAGTTACCTTTTTGAAAAGTGACAGGGTCAGTTCTACTTTACAGGATCATTATCGATCAGAATTGACGCTATGGCAACGGGTTTTTGTTAGCAGGTTCATAGCTCTGACTTTCTCTTTTCTGTTTTAATTAGGTTAAGACTATAATTTGAAAAAGATGCCCTCTGACTGCAAAGATGAGATAGGGTTTATCACACTAAACACTTTGCTTTGGATTAGCGCTCACTTTTTAAAATGTGGACTCTTTCTTTGTGGTTTAGGGCTATTTACATGATAAATATACTGAAAACAGTGCTATTATTAATTAAACCCCAGAAATAACTGTCAGAATCTTTGATTGTCTTTATTTTTTAGCAATAAAAATATGGCAAATCAGTTGGTCTTATAATAGGGATGTAAATAGCATCATATGTAGGTATTGGGCTCCAAACTCTTTCTTTTTAAAAATCATTTTACTGGGGCTCTAACAGCTGTTATAACATTCCATACATCAATTGTATCCAGCATATTTGTACATATGTTGCCATCATCATTTCCAAAACATTTTCTTTCTACATGAGCTCTTGGTATAAGCTCCTCTTTTTCCCCTCCCTCTCCAACCCTCCCACCTTCCTGAATCCTTGATCAATTATATATTTTTATTATTATTCTATATTTACACTGTACGTTGTCTCCCTTCACCCACATTTCTGTTATTCACCCCCTTTGGGGGGCTACATATCCAACCTTGTGATGGGTTCCTTCTTTCTCCCCTGTCCACTTTCCTGACTATCCCCCTACCCTCATGATATAGCTACTCTCACTACTATTCCTGAGGGGTTTACTGTCCTGAATTCCCTGTTTCAAGAGCTCTTATCTGTACCAATGTGGGTTCTCCAGTCTAGCCAGATTTGTAAGGTAGAACTGGGTCATGATAGTGTGGGGAGGAAGCATTCAGGAGCTAGAGGAATGGTGTGCGTTTCGTCAGTGTAAAACTGCACCTTGGTTGAACCATCCCCTCCCTATAACCCTTTTGGGGGTGGGGCGTGGCGGATATCCAATTGTCTACAGATGAGCTTTGGGTCTCCACTCCAACCCTCCTTGTTCACACTGATATAATTGTTTGCTCTGGATCTTTTGATAACTGATAACTGATCCTGTCATCACCTCATGATTACACAGCCTGATGTGCTTCTTCCAGGTGGGCTTTTTTGCTTCCCTGCCAGATGGCTGCTCATTTAAATCCAAGCCTTTAAGACCCCCAGACACTATATATTTTGGTAGCCAGGCACCATCTACTCTCTTCACCACATTTGTTTATGCACCCATCTAATATTCTTTCCATCCAATCCTGAAATGTTCTATTTCTGCATCTAGAATCCTAGAAGTCATATACATTTTGTTGAAGGCAACTCTAGAATATTGCAGAATAATAGTTCCTAACCAAGTGTCTAACAATGTGCTAGCCAGAATCACGTAACATTTTTCACGTGCATATATGTGCATTTTCTAGTTAGAGAAGCCAGAGATTTAAAAAACCACAAGAGCAAGTGGATTCTTAGTGATATCAACAATAACTTCATTGGAAGACATTGCACTTTATGCTAGATTCAATTGGGCCATTATGTATTGTGTATTCAGGAAGGAGAGTGGAGTCACATTCTTTGAATGAAACAAAATATTTGTATGTAGTTAAAATAATGTTTAAGTTAACCAGGTACTAGTGAGCTGAAACGGACTGATATTGAAAATTTTGAATCAGATAATCAGAGAGTTTCCTATTCCAGGAGTGACAAATTGAAGAGAAATGCAATTGCATTCATTATCAAAAAGAACATTTCAAGATTTAGCTTGAAGCACAATGCTGACGGTGATAGGTTGGTAGCCACCTCACTACAAGGAAGACCAGTCAATACAGCTATTATTCAAATGTACACACCAGCCATTAGAGTCAGTGGTTAAAAACATTGAAAAACTTCTTCAGTCTCTGTGCTAGTCCGGGTAGACTAGAGAAATAAATCCATAGAAACTCATATGTGTATAAGAGAGAGTTTTATGTAAGGGTAATTGTACATTAAGAAAGCATCCCAACCCAGTCCAGTCCAAGTCCATACATTCGATATTAGCCCATATGTCCAATACCAATCTATAAAGTCTTCTTCAGACTCACGAAATACATGCAATGGTGCCAAATGCAGGATGATCACAGGCCAGTGGGTAAAAAATCTTTGGATCCAGTGGTATTGTAAGCATCTCAGCACTGGCAGGGCTCTCCACTTGACTTCTCCAGGTCCTAGCAGGCGTCCTCAAAACTATGGCCCGCGGACCACATGCGGCCCGCAGAGGACATTTATCCAGCCCGCTGGGTATTTTTGCCCCATTTGTTTTTTAACTTCAAAATAAGATGTGTGCAGTGGGCAGATGAATTTGTTCATAATTTTTTTAACTATAGTCCAGTCCTCCAACGGTTCTGAGGGACAGTGAACTGACCCCCTGTTTAAAAAGTTTGAGGACCCCTGTGACATGGGGTCTATCAGCTTAGTGCCATGTGTCTTGTGAGTAGAGCCTCTCCAAGGAAGTGGGCAGAAATAGAAAATGTCTCCTGCCTCCAAGAAGAAAATACAGGAGTTCCCAGAATTCTCAGGAGAAGGCCATGCCCACACAGAGGCCTTATTGGCTATGATCCGATTGACAGACTAGACTCCACCCCTTCACTCTTAATTCTTTCAAGTTCCAGATTGACACCACAGTCTAAAATTGATCACACATGCAGTCAGATGCATTAATAATTAATGGTGATTGGAATACGAAAGTTGAGTAAAAAGAGAAAGAATTAGTAATTGGAAAGCATCTCTCTGGTGATAGAAGTGAAGTTAGAGATTATGAATTTTGCAAGACCAACAACTTCTTCATTGCATGTACTCCCCCCCCCCCAAAAAAAAAACATAAACAACTATGTGAGATTGACTACACAGAAATAAAAGTGACAAAACCTGTGAGATGAGATCAGTGTCAAACAAGTCCACAAGAACTAACATATGAAGTGAAGTGTATCCCATCTGATTTACAGACTATTTCAAAAACAGATTTGACACTTTAAACACTAATAACTGATAACAAAACAAATTATGGAATGACACTGAGGATATCTTGTAGGAAGAAAGTGACTGACATTGTCAGTAAAGATTATTGTAAATTTTCCCTGACAACCAACTCCCATTATTTATGAAAATAGCATCCAGTCATGTAAGGACTTATTCTGTACAATTGAATATTTTAGGTATTGTGGCATGTAATTAGTCTACATTGGTCCATACACCTCTCTCAACAGTGTTTTAAAAATTAGTACCAGGGACTAATCAATGACAATATTAACAGAAGATCTTTATGCTCTACGGATATGATTGATAAGACTCTACCATAAATTAACAAGGAGGTCTCTAAAAGGAGCCAAAGTTAGGTTAAAAACATAGGTCCAAGAATGAGTTTTGAGCTCACGCTAAATCTTAACTCTAATTTAAGAACAATTCGTTCTTAATTTAGAGCCCTGATTGATGTTCACATTCATGAAAGGAGCACAGAAGATATGGCTGCTATAGAAAAGTGTGGTGAAGAAATTAACTACGGTTCAGGCTATAAAATAAAATAGCATCTGGGTTTTTTTTTAATCAATTTGTTTAAATCGATTTATTCATACATTTCATCACAATACATAGATCAATTGTGTAAAGCACATCTATACATTTGTTGCCCTCATCATTCCCAAAATTCGCTTGCCTCTTGGGTTCCCGGAA
>NW_022107407.1:9563490-9574759 GCF_000313985.2 Echinops telfairi | reverse complement strand
GTGGCAGATCTGTATCTGCTTTTTCTATGAGAGACGTTAGCTCTGCTACTATGTTTTGTCTCTCTGGTTTTTTTTTGTTAGGAGTGATGTGGTCTGTTGATTTTTCCTCGATCGTTTCATAGGCCCCATGTTTCTGGGAGGCCAGGGGGCCCTTATCTGTGTTACTTTTAGGGATTCTCTTAGGTGATTGCCCTTGACCTACTCTAGGGATATGTCAGACACCTGTGTAGGCAGAGTTTCCCGTAGGCTTGGTGACCAGCAGTGGTGAGATGTTTCAGTGACTGGAGTGGGGGATGTGGCCTCTGTGAGTGCCTCATGGCTGCTTTGACCTGGTCTATCAGGGTACCCTTAGCAGCCCCCCTTTTTTGTTATTTAGTATTAAAAAAGAAAAAGTTAAAAATTTTAAAATATTAAAAAAAATTTTTTTAATTGGGGAGGAAAAAGAAAAAGAATGTAGAGGGAGAAGGAAGAAGAAGTTATAAAAGAGGAGAGAAGAGAAGTGATAATAATGAGAGTGGGAAAAGAAAATAAAAAGAGATAGAAGGAATACCTATAGGAAAGGGGCAGAAGGGCAGAAATATACCTATTAGCAATAGTGAAAAAGGAGGAAGAAAGAAGGGAATGAAGAAAGTACAGAAAGTAAAAGAGAAAAAAGAGGAAATCAGCACGAGATAAAAGATATATATTTATATTTATATGTATATATTTAGATTTTCCCCCTTCTTTTCCCTCCAAGTTCTAGCGATGCCTAATAGAAGGCAGGGGTGGGAGAGGCCTCCCTACCACGGGACGTGGTGCTGATCTGGGCTCCAGAGTAGGGCTATGTGAGGGGAAATTGCTCTTCAGATCAACAAGCTCTCCGAGATCCCTGTCGGCCTTTATATTGGGGTCTGCGGGCGGAGGCTTAATCTGCTGAGGTTGTGGTATGTTAGAGAGAGGTGTTTTAATAGCAGGAGGGATGAAGAAAAAGTGAAAGAAGAACACAACTAGTGTAAAAAAAGAAGAAAAAAGGAAGGAGAGGGAGACAGAACTGACAAAATTGATAGAGAAATAGCTGGCCCCCATGCTGTGCTGTGTGTAACGCTGACTCATCCTGTGTGGGGCCCTGTCTTAGGAGTCAGGCTGTCCCCTGGGAGGACAGGTTTGCCCTAGGCAGAGTGTAGGGGTCTGGGAACCAGCAATGGTATGTAAAGGGAATGAGACGGAGAAGAGATAATCATACAAGCAGTGAGAGAAGCATAGAGAACCAAGATAGAAAGAGGAGGGAAAGAGAAAAAGGAGAAGGAAGGTGAAGGGGCAACAAACAAACAAACAAAGAAATAAAACCACAACAACAAAAAAAACCCTAACTGTTCTCTAAGATTGTCTGTGATGGAAAAAGGGAGGAGAGTGAGAAGGGGGAAATAAAGGATAAAGAGATAGCTGATCCCTGATTCCTTGTATGTGGGGCCAAAAGGGTTTAGACCCTGCATCACAATGGCAGGTTCATGGGCTCTTTTGATGCAGGGACCCAGTGGTGCTGGGCATTGTTGCCCTAGTTGATGAGCTTGCCTAGAGGTCCAACAGAGGTTTTCTCAGCAGCGCAGTGTGATGTAGGTGCCTATCCCAGCTGCCTTGTGTGGTTTTCAGCACTCCCATGGAGGGTGGTCTGGAGTTTCTCCTGTTATTTGGATTAATTTGCCCTAAATGGAGGGTAGTGATCTGGAAGTCAGTAGTGGTTTATGGTGGGAGAGAGGAGGAAAAAGAGGGATAAAGAAGAGAGAAAATAAGAACCCCAGCTCGTTGAGACTGGCTGAGTTGGTTGAGACTGACTGCGGTGGGAAGGGTAGAAATGATAGTGAATACAGAGGGGAAGATATAGTAGTAG
The DNA here is from genome assembly GCF_000313985.2 of Echinops telfairi. Lineage (NCBI taxonomy): Eukaryota > Metazoa > Chordata > Mammalia > Afrosoricida > Tenrecidae > Echinops > Echinops telfairi. The sequence goes on along the minus strand of NW_022107407.1, from coordinate 9,572,892 downwards.
GTAGGTTGATAAATGAGGCTTGATAAGGTCTGTGAGGCTGGAGGGGTTCCAACTCTTCCTCCAGGTAGCGGGGTGCTGTACCCCCTTTATGTAGGGTTCCACAGATGCTGTGTGGGATTATTTGCAAAGGCTAGAACTCTGGCTTTCCCTACTATGCCTGCCCTGCGTTATACGTAGCACCACAGCAGGGGCGGGTGTGGGGTGGGGGGCTGTGTGTGTTGCCACAGCCCGGTCTAGGGCCCCAGGGCCGGCAGGGCCTCCACAGCTATGTGTAGAGTCACTGAAAAGGATGCTGCGCTTATTGTCCTATCTAGGCTGCTGGTGTCCTACTTCTAGTTCAGAGGCTTTTATTTTTATTTATTTATTTTATATCCCCTTGGTCCGCTAGACTAAAATCAAATTAACTTGTCACATGCAGTCTCTGTCTGCAGCTCAGTGTTACTTAAAACTGAAACTTGGAACTGTGGGTCTTTGTTATGCAAAAAGCCTCCAGGCCCTGCAGCTGGAAATCCTTAGCTAGGTTAATTCACGTGCTGATTTATGTTAAGGACCCCCCACCCATGTGCTCTTTGCCGCTGCTGAGCGACTAGATTGTGGTTTGAGTTATTAACCTATGATGCATATTTCACCTTCTTTTTTATTTTTATTTTTCAGTACTTGTGATGTGCTCTGGATTGGCAGCTGTCAGGCTGGTCCCCAGAGGGGTAGATCCAGCTTATGGGGGGAGGGGGGATTTGTTGGCGTCTCTGCCAATTGGAATTGATTATGCTCCCTGAATTCTGCTTATTTTCTCCCACACCTCGAACTACTTCAGGTAATAATCTGCTTTTTCTTCTATTCTAAATTATGGCTAGGCGCCACCGCCACTCCCCAGGCGGTGAGCTCAGGGCGGCCAACAGCGCGGAGAGCTCCCGCGTGGGGTTCTCTGTGGTGTGCTGTCCCTTTAAGGCAGCAGCCGGGAGAAACTGCGGTTTCGGCTGAGCCGCTGATGGCGCAGAAGCTGGAGCGCTTTAAAGTGTTCTTGGTTTGCTTTGTGAGTGGAAATCGCACCCCTAAAAGAGATTCAGGAGGACCCTAGTACCCTAGTTCTAATTTCTGGACGCCACCTCCCGTTCCCTTCGCCTTACCTCCCAATTTTCTGGTCTGGCAGCAGGAGTTCTGGATGATGCGTCCTATCAGGTCGCCATTTTCTCGCTCTGTCACATCTGGGGTTTTAAAGGCTTGTTTCCAAACAAGCAGTCATCTAAGTGAGATGCCTACTATGACCACATGGAAGAAGCACACCGACATCAGTGACCCAAGGATTATAAATCATATAATCCAAAGCCAAAGGAGGGAATAGTTTCAGAGCTGAAATTGTGAGGTCTGCTTTGCAGAAGGCTATGCATGACAGTGGAAGCCCATGATACATTTGTGAAACCCACACAGGAAAAAAGCCTCCAGTGATTTCCCTCTATTTATAATGGAAGGATGGGAATAAACTGGTTACCAGAGTGCATTGGAGAGATGACCATAGGAGAACAAAATGATAAACCTGACTTAAACTGTTAACACCTTGTCAGTTGATCCCCCCTATGATGCATGTTGGGCTTGATCTGGTTTTCAGCTTTTTCTGTTATTTTCTTCTCCTATTGGGGTTTATCTCTGATGCATTTTGTCATTATGGGTAGCCCTCTTGAATTTTTGTTATATATTTTTGGATTTTTGAAACCCAGGATTGATGAACCTAGAGAGACAGCAAGTAGAATAAGGGTCCCTGGGGGTACAGTGAGAGAATGGGATAAAGGGATCTGATATCAAGGAGTTCAAGTAGGAAGAGAATGTTTTGAAACTGACTGTGGTAGCAATTGTACATTACTTCTTGTATTTATGAACTATGGAATTACATGACTATCTATTATCTCCTAATAAAATGGTTTTTAAAAATACATAATTTTTTTAGTTTGTTAAATCCTCCCTTCAAAAAAAGCATAATAAAGAAAACACCAAAGAGGATGTCAGAAGAGACTATGTCTAGAAAATCTGATGAAGCCAAAGAGATGAACAGAACATTTCAAAAGGCAGCTCAAGAAGACCAAGCTGAGTATTAAAATGATACATGCAAAGACTCAGAGTTAGAAAAGGAGAAGGGAAGAAAATAGCGCTTCTCAAGCTGAAACCAACAGAATAAAAAATTCAATTCTAGAATTGCAACATTGAAGGATTCCAACAGTGAACAACATAGAGACCCTTGATGGTTGACACCGTGGTTACCACACGAGCTGGAACATGATCATTGTGAGGATCGTGAAGGGCCAGGCAGCATTTGGTATGCTGTTTATACAGCTGCTATCAATCCAAACAGTCTTGAAAACACCTAAATACATCATTGATAAACATCATGAACAAACTATTGAATGATACAGGAAACATATGAAGAAGATGGAAGTTATACATGGAGTCACTATACCAAAAATAACAGGTTGGTGTGCAATCATTTCAATAGGCAGCATATGATCAAGACACAATGGCAGTGAAGGAAGAAATTCAAGCAGCACTAAAACCATTGATGAAAAACAAGTTTTCTTATATTGATAGAATAATGATAGAAATGTTTGAAAAACTGATGAAGAACTGGAAGCGCTCACTAGTTTAAGCACCCACAAAAAAATTGAAGACAGCTAATTGACCAGCCAGCAGGAAGAAATCTGTATTTGTGCCTGTTCCAAAGAAAGGTGAGCCAGCAGAATGTAAAAATTAACATATAATACAACTGATATTATATATGTGGATCACAACAAACCACACATAGACTTGATGAGATTAGGGATCCTAGAACACTGCATTGCACTCATGTGCAGTTCTCTCCCTGGATCAAGAAGCAGTTGTGAGAACAGAATAAGAGAAGCCTCCCCAGTTTAAAATCAGGTCAAGTGTGTGTTAGGTTTGTAGCCTCTCACCATACTTGTTTAATCTGTGTAACAAAGAAGCTGGATTATGTAAAGAAGAATGCTGCATCAGGTTTGGAGAAAGGTTTATGAACAACCTTTGGTATGAAAATGACGCAATCTTGCTTGCAGAAAGTGAGGAGGATCAGATGCCCTTGCTGATGAAAATAAGTATTGCAGTCTTCAGTGTGGATTAAAAATCAACATAAAAATGAAAAACAAAACAAAATTCAAAACAAAAACAGCTGGAATAAAAGGTAACATAAGAAATGGATAAAATATTGAAGTTATCAAGGACCCACAGTTTTGCTTGAACCCACAATGTTCATGAAAGCAGCAGTCAAGAAATCAAAGGACTTATTGCATTGTGCAAATCTGCTGCACAGAGCTCTTTAACGTGTTGAGAAACAAGGATGATATTTGAGGACTAACGTCTGCCTGACCCGAGCCATATTAATATCAATCACCTCTTATACACATGGGTATTGAATAAGGAAGACCCAGGGACATCATGCTGGGTGAAGTAGTTATTATTGTAGGCACCGTTGAGTTGGCTCTGACCCATAGTAAGCCAATGCATAACAGAATGTAACACAGCCAGATCCTGTGTCATCCTTACAATTGTTCCTCTGCTTGAGCCCACTGGGTCAGTGAAAAAGAAGACTTTTGACGAGATGGATTTACATATTGGCTGCAATGATGGGCTATAACAATTGTGAGATTGGTACAGCAGTGGTCAATACTTTGTTCTTTTATACATAGGGTCACTATGAGTTGGAGTGGACTTGACAGAGCCTAACATGCACGTAACATTTTACTAAAGATAATTAAAAATGGTAGCAGCAGTACATCCCAAGGGAGCATCCAGATCCAAGCAATATTCAGAAGAGGGTATGGCATGAAGGATACCTTTGGTAATGCCTGAGAGATTGAGGCTGACAGCAGAGAACCCACAAAGATATTTACTTATGTCTTATTGACTTTGTAAAAATATTTGTATAGATTATAACAGACTGAGGATAACATTGAAAAAAATATGGGCATTCCAGAAACCTTACTTGTGTTCATGCAGAACTCATATATAAGCCAAGAAGCAGCATTTTGAACAGAACAAGTGGATCCTGTATCACTTAAATTTAGAAAAGATGTGAATCAGGATTGTGTCCTTTAACCATAATTATTCTACATATATACTGAGCAAATAATCTTGACTGTACTTTAAGAATGTGACAACAGGATTGGTTTCGGCTCATCACCAATTTGTGATATGCATTCCATACAGCTTATTTGCTGAAATCAAAGATGACCTGGAGCATTATTGATGAAGGTCAAAACTACAGCCTTTAACATAAAGTGCAACTCAATATAAAGGAAACACAAATCCTCACAAGTGGACCAACAACATCATCATAAAGGGAGAAAGGATTGAAGCTGGATTTTTTTGTTCTTGGATTCACAATCAGTGCTCATGAAAGCAGCTGTCATGAAATCAAAGGGTTTATTGCATTGTATAAATCTGATGCACAAATCTTTTAGAAAGTTTAACAGAACAAACATGCCACTTTCAGGATTAAGGCCTGGCTGACCCATGGTATTTTCAAACCATGGTATTTTCAGTCGCTTCATATGCTTGTAAACACTGAACAATGAATATGAAAGCCTGTAGAAAAATTGATGAATTTGAGTTATAGTGTTGGCAAAGAATATCGAAAGGGCTATGGACTTCTAAGGGAAAAAGCAAATCTGTCTTAGGAGAAGTAGATCAAGAATGCAGAGACGTTTGGTCTCTTCATCAGGAGAGACCAGTTCCTGGAAAAGGACATCAGGTTTGCTGAAGCAGATGGTCAGTAAAAAAGAGGAAGCCTCTCAGCACAATGGATTGACACAGTGGGCACAACAATGGGTTCACACATAGGAACCGTTTTAAGGATGGTGAAGTTTTGGGTGGTCATATTTTGTTCCTTGTGTTTAGGACCACTATGTGCCAAAGCCTAACAACAGCAAAGGTACACACAGTTCCTGTCACAAAAATACTGTGAATTGTTGCTGTTGTTGTTAGGTGCCACCAAGTCTTATCTGACTCAGCAACCATAAGTACAATAGAAGGAAATGCTGCTTGATTCTGCACATCCTAACAAGTGTTCTTATATTTGAGCCTGCTCTTACAGCCTCTATGTCGATCCATAGTGTGGAGGGTCTTCCTTTGTTTTTCTATGTCCCTGTACTTCACCAAGCATGATGCCCTTTTCCAGGGCATCTGGTTTCTCCTGATAACATGTCCAAAGTAGGTGAGACTAAGTCTCCCCATTCTTGATTCTAAGGAGTTTTCAGGCTGTGCTTCCTGTGTGACAGATTTGTCTGTCATTTTGACAGTCCATGTTACTTCCAGTTTTCATCTCCAGCACCATAATTCAAATGCATTGATTCTTCCGTGGTCTTCCTTATTCGATGTCCAACTTGAACATGCATACAAGGTAATTGAAAATATCATGGCTCGGATAAGGCATACTTTAGTCCTCAATGTGACAGCCTTGATTTTCAACACTTTAAAGAGGTCATGTGTAACAGATTTAACCCAATGCAATGTGTCATGTGATCTGGTGACTCCTAGTTCCATGGAAATTGATTGTGGACCCAAGTAAGATGAAATGCTTGAAAACATCAAGCTTTTCTCCGTTTATCATGATGTTACCTACTGGCCCATTTGTGAGGTTTTTTTGGTTTTCCTTCTTCCCATTGAGTTGTAATCCATACTGAAGGCTGTAAACCTCGATCTTCATCAACAACTGCTTCATGTCCTCCTTATTTTCAACAAGCAAAGTTGTGTCACCTGCAGCTTGTTAACAAGCCTTTCAAATACAAATGCTACATTCTTATTCATATAATTAAGTTTCTCTGATGATTTGTTCAGCGTACAGATTGCATAATTATGGAGAGAAGATGAAAACCCTGGCACACACCAATCTCAATGAGAAACTATACAGTATCCCCTTATTCTGCTGGCCCAGCTGCTTCTTGAACCATGCACAGGTTCCACTTGGGCACAATGAACTGTTCTGGAATTCCTCTTCTTTTCAATCCTATCCATAGTTTGTTATGATCCAGAGAGTTGAATGTCTTTGCATAGTCAAAAACAAATAAGCACACAAGTAAACATCGTTTTGAGATTATCTTCTTCAGCCAAGGTCCATGTGACATCATGACATCCACAGTGTCATGTCCTCTTCTGAATCCAACTTGAATTTCCAGCAACTCCCTGTCAATGCACTGTTGAATTATGTTCAGCAAAATTTTACTTGAATGTGACAGTGATTTCTGCATTCTGTTTAGTCACCTTTCTAAGCAATGGGTACAAATATGGACCTCTTCTACTCTGTTGCCCCCATAGCTGTCTTCCAGATTTCTTGGCATGGATGAGTGATCATTTCCAGTGCTTCATTCGCTGTTTAAACCTTTCAGTTAGTGCCCTGTCTATTCTTGGAGTCTTGTTTTTTGCTAATACCGTTAGTGCAGCTCAGACATTTTCCTTCAGTTCTGTGTGAGGGCAGGTTAACTTGAAAAACAAATCCAGAGATATTTTTAAGAAAAATTTTATATCAATGAATAATTGTATATTAAAAAAAATGTGCCAGCCCAGTCCAGATCAAGACCATAAGTCGGATATTAGCCCATAAATCCCTCTTCAGACTCTCGCAGCATATGCAATGATGCAAAATACAGGATGATCACAGGCCATTCATTGGGTGAAAAGTCTTGTGGATCTAGTGGCAGTAGAAGAATCTCCTGGGATCTTGCAGGTCTCATTATGGCTCCACATGGCTTGTCAACAGGGATGTGAAAGCAGAGAGGGAAGTTAGCTTCCAGAGAGCCACTTAGATAGGTTGCCTTCCAATCAAGCTGCAACCTGATTGACAACCTAAACCCTGCCCACTTATTCCTGTGGGAGCCATGTTGATACAAAAAAAAAACTAATTATCACAGGTACCATTGGTTCTTGATCTTATGCTAACTCTTGAAATGGTTGAACATCAGTCGATTCTTTTCATACAGGGATTGTGGATTCCTTTACCTTCTTTCAATGCTTCGTCTTCAATACTTTACCCCTAGGATCTTTCAGTAATGCAATTTGAGGTTTGAATCCCGCCCCCCACCCCCCAGTTCTTGCAGCTTGAGATAGCCTGTGGTTTTTCTTTACTAACGCTAATTCTTGGCACATTTCCTTATACTACTTTATTGTATTTTCTTGAGCGGCCCTTTGAAGTTTTCTGTTCAGCTCTTTTACTTCATCACATCCTTTAGCTGTTTTAGCAACTCTGATCAAGAGCAAGTTTCAATGTCTCTTCTGACTTCTACTTTATTTCTTTCTTTCTTTCCTTCCTTTTTAACAAACTTTGGCTTTCTTAATGAATGATGATCTTGATGTTATCCCACAGCTCATCAGGCCTTCCATTAATAGTATCCTTTGGAGTCAAATCTGTTTTTGAAATGTTCTCAAGATTCAGATGGATATACTCAAGGTCATATTTTGGCTCTCGTGGACTTGTTTTCATTTTCTTTTAGTACCGGCCAGCAACACTTGATATTCTTGGGCTTATAGATAACTCTCTCTCCTTTGTCTGTTTTCCTTTTCCCCTTGTGTTTGTCTGTATATCTATTCTTCTCTTTTATTAGTCAAGATGATTAAGCTTATGATCACATTAATATAAAAGAAAGTCCCTATTGCCTTTCAGGGACATATTTACAGGTAATAGTCATTGTTATTGTGTTGATTCCAACTCACAGTGAACTCATTTGTGTAGGATAGAAGTGTGAATCATAACATTATTAATTGCTTATTTTACAGAAGTAGACCCCCCCACATCGTTATTTCTTCAGTTATACTTCTGTGTATATTCAAAGTGTCAAATTTTCTATTATTACCCAAGCAAGTTAACCATTTGTGCTACCCAGGGACATCTTTATAGGTACAGGGGTTAATATTTCAGGAAACACTTTGTGAGATGTAATGCAATCCATGTAAATTAGAATATTCATTTTTACAGTCATTAATTGAGTCAACAAATGTTTATTGAACAAATTATGCGAGTGTAAACTAAAATGTATTGCTGTTATGAAACCATAGAAATCTTCATTAAACACAATTTCCACCAGCTGGATCTACACATTTCTGAAGGCAGTGTTTGCACTTCCTTCCCAGAAGAATCTTGTGCTCTTTGATGCACACCATGACTCAATGACAGTTTTAGCATCTTCTAGGAATCCAAATTGAGTTTCGTTGAAATATTCTTTGTGTTTTGAGATCAACATGAAGTGTTAAGGGAGAGTATCAGGATTAGAGTGAGGATGGGTAAGGTTTTCAAATAAAATTCTCACAGTATTAACCCTTCCTACCCTTGAAGAATAAGCAGACACATTGTTATGATATAAACATATTCCTTAGTGTGACTTTCCTGGCCATTTTGTCACCAATATAATTTTAAATTTTCTTGTAATATCTTTCTAATAAGTCCCTGCGATTATCCTGTGTCCTTTGAGAAAATCACCTTTGGGGTTCTCCCTTTGGAATCCACCACAAACAGTTACCATACTCTTTTGAGCTGACATCTGTGCCTTGCATTTAATATGATTTCTCCTTCCATTGGTGGCCACTGTTTGGACTGGACATTTTTCTTAAGGAATTCCAATGAGACTATGAAGAGAGTATTATTGATTTAATTTATCTAAAACCATACGCTGATAACAGAGTCATGAATCATGCTTTGTTTGGAATATACCTGTGCATGCATGGACTGGGATTCTAATAGTAATATTGTTTTACTTATTCTTGTATTAATTTGTTCTTAAACATTATACAGTTTACTAAGCAGTGGAGATATAAGGGGCAATAATGGATTTCATAGTCAAGAGGGTAGGTGAATGTTAATTAAAATGACAAAGATGATTACTTGCAATATGTAATTAATGCAATGAAACACAAGAACTCTGTTATCATCTATATGATCCAGATAATCAATATATATGATCCAGACAATCCTCGTGGAGGTAGTGACTCTGAGTTAAGACTTGATGGATAAGAATGAAAGTGTTGTAACAAGGAGAATATGGTGAGCAGATAGAATGTCTAACAGAAGAAAAACTTGTGCATTGAAGTAACTGAATTTTTGAGAGTTTTTCCCCTTTATTCTAAAATAATTCATCCATTAAGTAGAATAGTAATATACAAACTGTAGTTTGAGCAGTTTTCTCTGGTTGATATTTAAGAAGAAAATTTAGGCGGGGCAAAGACACATGGATGCAAATTCAGAGGCTTTGGAACTATTCAGGTAAAAGGCAAGAATACTTCTACTAAATTGGCATTCTATGATGCTCACCTTCCCAATACAACCGCTGAAAACAAAGTGGGTGAATAAGCAAATGTGGTGAAGAAAGCTGATGGTGCCCGGCTATCAAAAGCTATAGTGTCTGGGGTCTTAAA
>NW_022107407.1:9451979-9561910 GCF_000313985.2 Echinops telfairi | reverse complement strand
TCGGACAGGGCAAGATATGACAAAATAATAATTTATAATTTATCAAGGGTTCATGAGGGAAGGGGGAACAGGGAGGGAGGGGAAAAATGAGGACCAAATGCCGGGGGTTTAAGTAGAGAGGAAAGGTTTTGAGAATGATGAGGACAATGAATGTACAAATGCGTTTTACACGATTGATGTATGTATGGATTGTGATAAGAGTTGTATGAGCCCATAATAAAATGATAAAAAAAAAGAAGCTTAAAAAAAAAAAACCGTATAGCGTCTGGGGTCTTAAAGGCTAAGGTAATCAAGCGGCCATCAAGCTCAGAAGCAACAAAGCCCACATGGAAGAAGCACACCAGCCTATGCGATCACGAGGTGTCGAAGGGATCAGGTATAAGGCATCATCAGAACAAAAATATCTTACCATAGTGAATGATGGGGCGGTAGTGCAGAGTGGAGACTCAAAGCCCATTAGTAGGCCACTGGAGATCCCCTTGCAGAGGGGTCTTGGGGAGGAGACGAGCCAATCAGGGAGTGAGGTAGCAATGATGAAAAATGCAACTTTCCTCTAGTTCCTAAATATTTCCTCCCCGCTCCCACTATCATGATATGAATTCTACCTTGCATGTCTCGCTAGACCATAGGATGTACACTGGTACAGATGGGAACTTGAAATACAGGGAATCCAGGGCGGATAATCACTACAGGACCAGTGGTGTGAGTGGCGATACTGGGTGGGTAGAGGGAGAGTGGGTTGGAAAGAGGAACTACAAGGAACTATATGTGACCTCCTCCCTGAGGGACGGACAACAGAAAAGTGGGTGAAGGGAGATATCGGACATGGCAAGATATGACAAAATAATAATTTATAAATTATCAAGTGTTCATGAGGGAGAGGCGAGCGGGGAGGGAGGGGAAAAATGAGGACCTAATGCTGGGGCCTTAAGTGGAGAGGAAATGTTTTGAGAATGATGAGGCAATGAATGTACAAATGCGCTTTACACAATTGATGTATGTATGGATTTTGATAAGAATTGTATGAGCCCCTAAAAAAATGATTAGAAATAAAAGAGGTGTTGCCAGATTGTGTTAGGTGTCCGTAGAGTTGGAGAGAAGTTTATAAATTTGAGAATTCCTTTAAGAAGTAAAACTAGTAATAAACAGATAATGGTATAAAGTAGAGCAAATAAATTGATTTATGGTATAAAGTAGAGGATAGAGTCTGGATGACTTTTAGAGCTCCAGTGTTTTTTTCCATCTAGATGGATACTGCTGCCATTTGGTAAATTAGGAGGAAGTGATGTGATGAAGAAAAGCAGGAGTTTACTTCAGAAGATGGCACTTCTGAATTGACTTGAGATACCTAAGTTCCAATGTCAATGTACAGTTTCTGAGGCAATCCTAGTGAGATCTGCACTCAGTTCTAGTCAGGTCTTGGGTGGAAATATAAACTTGAATCTGAGCATCTCTCAGGTGTGTAGAGATGAAAATTGAAGCTGTCACTATGATATCTAGGGAGAACGTACACAATGAAAAGATATTAAGGCTCAGAATCAAAGTCAAAGGAACTTTGACAGTGAATGGCCAAATAGACGAGGATGAGTCAATAAGGGAGACAAGAGCAAAGTGTCCAGAATGTGTATGACGGGCCATAGGCATTAAAGGAAGAGAGGGATTCAGGAGGAGGTAGTTTTGAATCATCGAATAAGACTGGTAGTAAGAACTTAACCTTGAACTTAGTGCCTGACAAGCCACTGAGATCTGGTTAGGGAAGGTAACGAGTGAGTTTGAAGGTGAGGAACAGTGACAGCCACTTTGCATTATGGTGTTGACAAAGAGTATTGCAAGTACCACAGACTGCCAAAAGAACAAACACATTTGTCTTGGAATAAGTACAGCCAGAATGCTCCTTAGAGCAAGGATGAGCAGACTTTGTCTTACATACTTTGGGCAAGTTTTCAAGAGACACCGTCTCTGGAGAAGGACATCGTGCTTGGCCCGGTGGCCAAAGAATGAAACGGAGGAAGACTTTCAACAAGATGGGTTGACACAGTAGCTGCAAGGATGGCCTCAAACATAAGAACAATTCTGAGGATGGCACAGGACCGGGAAGTGTTTCACTCTTGTGCATAAGGTTTTTATGAGTTGGAAATGATTGGACAGCACCTAACAACAATAAAAACATGAACCAGAATTGATTTGATGGCATCCAAACAACAGTAACAGGTTTCGTTTCAGGTTTAGCATATTGTTCCTGATAATCTTTCTGTGCCTCTTAAAGAAATGACAATAAATGCACCCTCCTCCCTTCTTTTCATCTCACTTTATTTTCTTCTCTTCACTTTTTCTTTTTTTCCCTCTCATCTTTCTTCTATTTGGAGGATTGCTTCCACCTTTGTGTACCTAAAATTATATTCCACCAAAAACAATTCTAGACTCACTTATAAAAATTAAAGAGGAAAGCATTATAGGATCTCATAGGACATGTCTGGAACAAGCTCTCATCACTTTTGTCAAGCAAGGTAGCTTCCAACCTGAGACCCATCTATCTCCCTGCAATTCCTTAAGGTTTGACAATATTCTTGTTGTTGTTAGGTGCCAACCTGTCAGTTCTGATGCATATTGACTCTATTCACAACAGAATTAAACACTGCACAGCCCTGCACCATCCTCATCATTTTTGTTATGTTTGACCCCATTGTTGTAGTCACTGTGTCAATCCAGTGCCTTGACAATCTTCCTCTTTTTGTCCTGACCACCTACATCACGGCGCATGATGTCTTTTTCTAGGAACTGGTCTTTCCTGATAACAAGCCCAAAAGTATGTCTTGCCATCCTCTCTTCTAAGGTTATTCTGGTTTTACATCTTCCAAGAAAGATTTGTTTGTTCTTTTTGTAGTTCCTGGTATTCCCAGTACTCCTAACCAGCACCACAATTCAAATGCACCAATTTTCTGCTCTCTTCTTTATCCATTGTCCAACTTTCACATTAATATGAGGCAATGGAAACTGCCATGTTTGATAGTTGGATGATTTATGTCAACGAGACACTCCAGGCTAGAGGTGGAGTCAAGCCTGTTGATCAAATGGTAGCCTGACTCACCTCCTTGGGAGGTGTGTGTGGCTTTTCTATGAGAGTGAAAGACTAGGAAAGTCCTCTTTCTCTGCTACTACACCTTCCTCCTTACTAGGACTTCACTGGGACTCTGTGTCTGCCTCCAGGAGTGACCCTGTATGGGCCACCCAACTTTGAGCATTGTTCATGTTCTGCCATGCTTCCACAGACCTTAGATTCATGAGTATCTGTAACCCATTTGCCAGTGATCTCCCTGCTTCCTCTCTCTGTGCCATCCATCTTCACTTCTGTGAGTCTGAAAAGTGGCCAGCTAGCAGAGAATCTATGGATTCAGTTGGACTTTGTTGAGATGAATTCTTGCTGTAAAGTTGCTTCTTAAGATAAAGTTTTTCTTGTGCACATGAGTGTCACTGGATTTGTTGTATTTAGACAAACCCAACTTAATCCGCCATGGCTTGGGTCAGGAATATCTTAGTCATCAAAATCACACTTTGACACTTGCTCTTGAACACTTTAACAAGATCTTGTGCAGCAGATTTGCCCAATGCAATCTCATTTGACTTCATGACTGCTGCTTTCATGAGCATTGTGGATGCAAGCAATATGAAATTCTTGATGATTTCAATCTTTTTTCTGTTTGTCATGATGTTCTTGTGAGGATTTTTGTTTCCTTTACATTAAATTGTAATCCATCCTGAAGGCTACAGTCCTTGATCTTCATGAATAAGGCTTTCAATATCATAGCAAAAATAATTACTAGTTGGTTGGTTGAATGGATGAGTAAACAATTGAGTGGGTGAGACTGAAGAGTTAATTATTGTTAACTGTTCAATCCTGGGCTATCCTCATAATTTTTATCTTTGAGCCCGTTGTTGCAATCACTCTGTCAGCCTGGGGAACCCAAGAAATGTATCACATGCTTTTATTTCAAAAGAGCCTTACATACTAAATTAATTCAATTCACTTAAAAATATTGATCACAAGTTAATAAAACTGGGTTTCCTTTTCAGAGTAAATACCCTACATTCCATTTCCACCTAGGATAGTGGGATTCAAATTGAACATATTTCTTATTTGAATATTTACTTCTACAAAATCAGAGAATAAGAGGCATTAGGGATGGTTAGATCTAGTGAACTGCATAATCACTAAATTTATTTGTAGAGTTTTTCTTTTTCCTACTTAGAGCATTTTACTTATTTAAATACTGCTCTGCCTCCCCCTCACACAGCTTTTTTTAGGTAGTTTTCTGGCTAACGGGAAAGTGTGGAGAAAGTAGAGTCCGGTGTACTCCTCTGCTCCTTCTTCAATTATTAGCATCCTATAGTCATTCGTTACATTTCTCACCCTTGATGAACCAATATGTGGATACATTATTATTAACTAAAGTCGAGGCTTTGCATTAGGATTTACTCCTCGTGCTGCACAGTCCTTCTTGTTTTGACAGAAGAATAATCCCATGTGTCCCCCATTATAGTATCATAGAGAATAATTTCACAGCCCCCTGAATGCCCTGTGCTCCACCTGCTTCTCCTCCTGCCTTCTGCATTTGCTTTTTAAATAGCAGCAGGGTTAATCGCGAAAAAGGCTATAAAATCAGACATTGTTTTGCATTTCTTACCTAATGCAGAATTGTTAAGAAATCTTTCTTTGTTAAATATAGTGCCCCAACTTTCATAATGATCAAATCCCAAAGAGATAATCACTCTCCTATCTTTAAGTAATTCCCCCCCTCTGTTTTCCTAAGTTTTTTATTTCCTTTTAGGCAATGTTTCCCAGTTCAGTAGGTGTTCTATTTGGGGATATGGTGAAGTGGGGGGAAACAATTGGTCAATCAGACTAATGCCGCAATAACCTTGTCTTATAAAGTGGAATGGTATTAAGCTATTGGCAATTATCATGTCAAAGAGCTGACATATTTTGTTTTATACCACTTTCATGCTACAGTTGATTCAATGTCTTGTAATGATGCCAAAGGGGCTGACACTAAATACTGATTTACAGGAACTAACATAATAGAGTAAGAGGGTTCAAAGAAGCTGCCTTGCTCCATGAATACATAACATGCATTTTATTTTTAAAAAGATTTAAACTTCCATCTGTACGTGGTAGATTTCTGTAATGTCAGGAGTATCGTTGCTGTATATTGGGTAGTCAATATGCATTTTAAGTTTTCTAAATATGTACCCATATGATAAATGGTACCTGACATGTAAACAATTTCTGTCATGAAGGCCCTTAAACACAGTATATAAGATTGTTGTTTATTTCTTACTTTTCTGGAATCAGTCATGGACTCCTGATTATATTGCATTGGAAGAGCTGCCTTGCTAACACCTTGTCAGAGTTAAGCACATTAAACTGCAGTGTGTTAGGTGCTGGTTGGTAGTACTATTTTCCCAGCATAAACAAACCTTGTTCTTATTTGCATTCACATTCTGATTGGACCTTTCTATAAAAAAAAAGCATACTTACAAATATTGTCCTTTTCCAAAACAAATTGTTCAATAAGGAGATGTGAACATTGTAATAGTATTTGTGAAGGACTGGGCCAATAAATAAGAGGTTTTTACAACTCCTGAAAGAAAATGGGATTAAATTGTCTGTAGTTGAAATAGGAATTGGAATAGTAGTCAGGATGATGAGCATTATATTTTATTATAAATGCATCGCCCTCATCTGTTCAATGCTTACATTGTATTGGCTTTGTTATTGACCTTTTGCTATGGTGATAGTTGGAAGTTTTTTATGAAAATATAGGTTGCTGAGTATTATCAATAAAGCAAAGTTAAACTTATTGCAATTTCTACAATCTGTCATCACAAATTCTGGCCTTATTTCCTCATGGCAACAATCCAGCAACAACACTTTCATTATTGCTCCATTCACACCAATCCCCTGATATATCATTGCTATTTTTTCAAATACCACTTTTATTATGCCACATTTTGCTTAAAATCATCAAAGGATATTCTGCACACAATATAAAAGTTTATGTTTTCTTTTTAACTTGGGCATCCAAGCTTTCCACAATTTGTAATCAGCATGATGTTTCAAGTCTCCTGTACCCTAAACCGTCCTTCAGTGGAGACACACCAATGCTCTGCCTCCTTTTCTGTTTTTTAGTGTTTTACATTCTTCAAGGCCTCGCTCAGCTTCCTCTTTAATCAGCAGACAGGCTAACACGAGGGGCAAGCATATAATTGCATTTCAAATGTGAAAAATGAAGAAAGCATGATGCTGTCACATGGAGGTGAATATGGTTTTACTCTGTGTGCAAAGTTAGAAAAGGTTTCATAATGTGATGCTTGACCAGGGTTCTGAGGGATGTATACAAGTCATGAAGACTTGATGCGAGTGGAAAGTCCCATCTTTCTCCTGAAGAAGGCATCTAAACCAAACCAAACTCACTGCCAGCAAGTCAGTACCTGAAGGAGAGAGTAAAACTCTCATGGTGACCTTATAGAGAGGGTAGAACTGCCCCTGTGAGTTTCTGAGACTGGAACTCTTTACTGGAGTTAAGAGCCTCATCTTTCAACTTTCAAATTAGAAATTAAGTACAAAGCCTCATCTTTCCCCTCAGATCAGCTGGTGGTTTCAAAATGCTGACCTTGGGTTAACAGCCTAATGCATAACCACTATGCAGCCAGAGCTCCTGGATAAGTACAAACAAATGGTGTACTAGGCTAAAGGAAAAGTTTAAGGAGAAACCCAGGTGTTCAAAGTGGAATGGTCAACTGGTAAAGTGGAATGACTGAGCTTCCTGGAGAACTCAGGTCATACCTGAAGGTCCGTGTAGACCGAGACTACAAAGCTCATCTTTGTAGATAACAGAGAAAGATGGGATATAACAGATTGCAGGAAATTAAAATGAGATAACTGTCCTTACGGGCAGAAAATTCGTATATTTAGAGTTGCACTTTAGAAAGTCAAATCATAGGATAGTGTGAGGGAAAAGTTGGAAAGGTCTGGAACAGGGCAGGCAGGTTGATGTTTCCAGTGACAGAGCTTTCTCTGACCACCTTTTCCCACTTGGATTTCCCTTTCCTAGATCTAGAGATTGGAGTTGAAATGCTCTTTATTTGAACTAAATATTGATTGATCTCTTTTCATTACAAATGGTGATGTCTTGGTTGTCCAATCAGGTCATTGTTATTAGTGACAAAATTACACATCATAAAGGGCAAGTTTCTTGAAGTCAGGGCTTTGTTTGCTTTGTGCTTTTTCCCCTCTGGTAGCTCACACAATTCTATGGAAATGGGCTCTAAAAAACATGTTTATTGAAACAAAAATCAGCTTATTGTGGAAAACTCCTTATAGTGATGAGATAGCATTGGGTTGTGCTCTATTGCAAGGATTCTTTAAGCATGTATACTATTCATAAATTTAGCATTTCATATAACACAATAACATCAAAATAATGAAATAAAAATGTGAAGAAAAAAATAGAATTCCTACGAGAGGCAAATGCAGGAAGATATCTCTCCCTTTTATCCTTAAAAACTGCTTTATGGTTTTTAAGTATTCAAATTTTATATCTCAGTATGAAATTTTTAAAAAATTAAGTAAAATTACCATTTCATTTAAATACTTCTGTTGAATATGTAAGCCAGAGGAAATGGAAGTACCATTTAGGGCAGGAGAATCCCTGTCTGTGAGAGATGAGTGACCCCAGAGCTTGGCCTCTGTCATGCAAACACGTGTCAGCAGCAGGAACAGAGCTCCCCTGATTTGAGAGATGTTGTTTTAGGGTATTCTTTCATTCATTTTGAAAATGAATTAATTTTCAAAATTTTCTTGATCAATTGCTATATCCACATGCTTTCCAAGGCAGGGAGAGGATTTAGTCAAAGGCAGGGAGGAATTCAGTCAACCTAAAGAAAAAATATTAAAGAAATAGTAGTGATAAGTGGATTCAGAAAATTATCAAAAAAGTAGAACGTGAATGACTAAAAGGGACAATGTTATAGAGCAGTGATTCTCAACCTTCCTACTGTTGTCACCCTTTAATACAGTTCTTCATGTTGTGGTGACCCCCAACCATAAAATTATTTTCATGCCTACTTCATAACTGTAATTTTGCTCCTGTTATGAATTGGGTGACCCCTGTGAAAGGGTCGTTCGACCTCCAAAGGGGTCGCAACCCACAGGTTGAGAACCACCATTATAGATGAAGAAAATGGCCTATTTCTCTGAGTATCTGTCTCTTTACCTGTGAAGTGGGTATGATGCTTAGTTCCTCAGGCATGATTGTTCGGACTAAATAAAGTAATACAAGTAAAGATAATAGCCATATGGTAGGTACTTAACAAAAAGTCGCTACAGTTTTAAAATATGGTATGAATAAAAATAAGCATCATAAAATGATGATTTTGCTTTCTTTTCAGACTTTTTTCCTACTTTGCTAATGACTATGCATTCCAGAATTAGCTTGTTGTCACACATTTAATTGTATAGTGGGGATCCACAACTTTCTGATTTATCCATGAACTGTGAAGCTTGGACTTTCAAGAAACTCTGAGTAGGGAGCTGGGTAGGGAGTGTACCTTTCCTTTCTTTGTTTTGTTCCCATGTTATAACATCTCATGAGGAAAATGTGTTATGAATTCAAGGGGTTAAGGGAGTTTGCAAATAAAGAAGAAACTGCAATTGGTCTTACTTACCAGGTGATAAAGACACATAAAAAGAAAGGCCATGTTGCGAAGGCTGTCTTGAAGATAGAGGGTTAAGATATGCTTCTAGGAAACGGATGCCCTTGCTGGGTCCCACCTTGCTTTGGTTTTGCGCTCACTTGAGATCTTCTACACAAAGATTGTCCAGTTGAGAAACGCAAGTTGGTGAGCAAGAAACCATCATCTAAGTTTTGAATGTTAGGACAGAACTGTTCTTATAGAGTTTTCAAAGGACGATACATTTGAAAATAGACCACTAAGTCTTTCTTCTGTGATGCCTCTGGGTGGACTTGAACATGCAGCTTTTTGGTTAGTAATTGAGAGTATTAACCATTGTGTACCATCTAAGGACTTCCTTTATACATACACTCTGGTAAACTTTTTCTTAATGTATAAAACCAACATAATTCACTGTTATTGAGTCAATGCTGGCTCCCGGTGACCCACTGTGGGTCTCCAGACTTGTAACTGTTTATGGGAATAGAAAGTCCAGTCTTTCTCATGTGGAGCTGCCGATGCTTTTGAATTGCCTTCCGTCTGGAGCAAAGCCCAACATGTAACCACTACACTACTAGGGCTCCTCTCTCGATGATATCCAGGCTAGTAGTATCCCTGAATTATGCACACAGGGTATTAACTGAAAATTTAACCAATGTGTGGACACTGGCCTTCCACTGTCATCCAGAGCCTTCTGCAAATTAGGTGGTCACAATTTAAGCTATGATGCTATTCCTCTTCAAGATTTGAATTTTATTGTTTACAATCCTTATATCACCCAGGCTGGCCTTCTTCTTCATTGTGGACTTAGTTGACACCTCAGTTAGATGGCTGCTTGTGTGAAGACAATTCTTTAAGACTGCAGGTGCCACTCTTTCTGGTAGCTGGCACTATCTGATTTCTTCAGTAATCTCTTCCCAAGGGCAAATATTGAGCAGAGGCATGTTATAAGAACTACTAATTCCTCTTAGATTAGGGTTAAAACCAATTATAAACTGGAAATTCATATATCTATGGTTTATGTAGGCCTCTGGTTCACTTTAGAGACATTGACATATTATGATAGAGGAGACTATAGATCATCCCCACTGGGGCATTGACAGTTGATAGTGCCATTAATTTAGCCAATGTTATATAATTTGAAGCATTGTTGAGAAAAGGAAATTATGTAAGTATAGGCTAACTTCAAACTGAAATACATGACTTGTTGACTTATACAGATGAAGCTCTTAAATGACTGGACCCTATTTTCATAAACAGTGGGGGTTGATGATAGGACAAAACCTTTAATAACACTCACAGGGCATAATCATGCCTGCAAGATAAATACATGTCATCAGAAAGCAAGAGTGGCATCAAAAGGATAAGTTTATGATAGTCTCAGGCCACCATCCATTGAGCATCTGCAAAGCAGGAGATCTGTCTTGAACTTTCTTCCATTTGCAGTGACTATTATGTTGAAAACATGTTCTTCTTAGGTGTCATTAAGTCATTTCCTACCCATTATAATCTTTTGTACAACAAACTGAAGCCCCACCCTGCCTTATACCTTCCTCATATTGTTTCTGTGTTTGACTCCACTGCAGCCACGTGCCAGTCCATCTAGCTGAGGATTTTGCTCTTTCATTGATGACCTTCCACTTTGTCAGGCAGAGCGTCTTTTTCCAGGGACTGCTCCAACCTAATCACATGGCCATGGTACGTGACTTAAGTCTTACCACCTTTGTTTCTAAAGAGCATTCTCGCTGTATTTCTCCCAGGGCAGGTGTGTTTATTCTTCTAGCAGTGCATGGGATATGCAATATTCTTTGACAACCCTATAATTCAAAACCGTTCATTCTTTGCTTTTCCTTATTTTTTGTCCAGCTTTTCCATAATATTAAATGATTAGAAATGCCACAGATTGGGCAACTTAATCTTCAAAGTGACATCTTTGCTTTGAAACACCTTATCTTTAAAACATTTACAAATATTTTAATGTTTATTTCTTTATTTTTTCTTTCAAACCATTTTATTAGGACCTAATCCGAACTTCATGGCACTTTATAGTTCAATTACAGCAAGCAGTGTGTACAATCCCTACCACAGTCAGTTTCAAAACATTGCATTCTTTCTGGAATTCCTTGATATTAACTCCCCTTTACTCTACTACCCGCCTCCCTGGCCCCTTCCCACTGGACCCACCCCCCCAACCATTCCCCTTAGGAGCCCTTATTCTAGTTATTGTCTCTGTAACCCATATATACTTAAAACATAGAAAAATACATACCAGCCTGTCAAGAAGATTACCAACAATGACAAAATACAACAGAGATAAATCCCAATATGAAATAAACCCCACACAATATAAAAAACCAGATCAAGCACAAAATATCACAAAAGAGATCAAATGACAAGATTTTAACCATTCAAGTCAGAATCATCATTTTAATCTATAGTTGTCTCTCTAATTCTCTCTCTGATAATCAGGTTATTCCCATTTCTCAGTTATAGTTCGAGGGAAATCACACATAGATGTGTGCCCTATGTATTTTGCACACAAATATAGTGGCTTTCCTCTGTTACCCATAGTCCTCTGCACACCAGACTCTTACAATTTAAGCTGATGCTATTTCTCCTTCAGATTTGGATTATACGATTTATGATTCTTGGCTCCCAGATGGTTGCTTTTTAACACTATAAAAAGACCCCCCCCCCCCAGTAGATTTGCTTAATGCAATGCATTGCTTGATTTCCTGGCTTCTCAGTCCCTAAGGCGTTGGTGTTGAAAGAATAGTACAACAGAACTCTTGGAAGACTATATCTCTTTGTTTAGCATCTACAGTTTTTTACTCCTCGATACCCAGACCATATGACCAGCCTCTTCTGCAATTTTATTCGTATTTCTTTTACTTTTGGTATTGTAGTAGTGGAGGAAGGCATCGGCATTAAAATGAAAGTACTTTCTAACTCCTTTAGTGGGAACACTCATCAACTTAAATTTCTCAACACCACCTTTTCCCTTTGCTGTTGCTTGCATATGTTCATGAACCAGATTAAGTTCACTGGGATATGATTGTGGCAAGAGCCTGTGTCTGTATAGTGAAAACAGCCTCATTTGGCTTGAATCCCTCAGGAGTTTCAAAGCTCCTAAAGAAGTATTTTTGTTGCTTTGTTTCCAGCAAACAAGGTGCATCATAAGTGACTGCCTCACGGTTGGAACACTTGTTCAATCCTTGTTACTGAAAAATCCATCAATAAGTATAAGAAAGGTATCTCTCCTTATCCTTGCACTCAAACTTGACAATGAAACATGAAGGTAGGTCAAAAAGTCCTTCTATTAGGGATCTATCTTTTACATGCACAGGCTTATTCCAAACAAAACACATTTAAACACGTCTCTGTGACCTGGAGTATATGATTTCAGACAAATCCTCTCAGAAATACACTTGTTTTAGTCTTAAATGGTGACTTCCAAGGGGTTCTACTGGGCCAGCTAATTCAGGGCAGAGAGGACAGCTGAGAAACTTATGGTTTTAGAGGTCATCTTAATAGGTTTTCACGAAGGGTGCCAGACTACTTTAAGGGCTTATATGAGGAAATGAAAAGCAAATTGAGAACTGCATTGGTGAGAAAAAAATCAGGAAAGTCTTTTTTAATTATTATTATTACAATAGATCTGCTACTTCTTCGAAGGCAGCTAGGGCTGTTTTGTAGGAATTTCATGGGGAAACATTACCCCATCCAGCCCATAGCCCGGGCCTTTCTCTCCATGCTGATTTTTTGTTCCCCAAATGTAAAGAGCATTTCAGAGAAACATGCTTTGAGGATGTGAAACCTCTGTTTATACATGATGTAAGTAGAAGAGCACAGAAGGGCCCGCTCACCCTGCAGGTTTGTGTGTGTGTGTGTGTCTCCTTTGTCCCGTGGTTTTAGGTGTGAAACAGGACAAAAGTTGAGATTTACAAGACTTTCGTTCTTCTTTCATGTAGGTTTTTCTGAAAACACTCATTGTTAAAAGCTTGCCCTTTTTTCTTAGAACACAGGAATCTTTGTACAGACTAATTATGATGCTTTATGCTTGGATTAGGCAGCCCCAATACAAATAATGATGATAAGATCAGGAAACAGAAAGAAAAGCTATGCCGTGTTAATGCTGACATGAGAGTTATAATAAGTACCTTATCTGGGTGTAGACACTACTTAGCGCAAATGGAGTTTTGCGTATTAGAATACGGGTTCGGTGATGCCAGATCCTGCCATTTCTCAAAAGAAGTCAGAAATTTAGATATTATAGAATATCTCAATTTACATTTTTATTGTGATTTAGGGGAATGTTTACAGAGTAGACCATCAGTTTTACATTAAACGAGTCATATAATTTTTATTTGTGGCTTTCATCTCATTCACTGCTATCCTGCGGTAATGGCATGAGAACAGCACTTGACCTCCCCTGGCTACAAAAGGAAAAGGGAAGGCCGAATCCCCATCTGACATGCTTCAGACACTACTCTCTCTGGGCATCCACCTGAGAGCCACGTTTCCCCCTGGTCTCCGCTCTGCTTTGGCAAGTGTTCTAAAGCTCGTTGAGCTCTGACAATGCCCAAAGGACACGTCACACTTCAAGTCAATGTCCTGCCTGAAGGCCCTAAGCTTTACTTAGTCTTTTGCACATTCCATCCATTACTTTGAAGAATAAGCTGTGCCTGACCCAAAGCATGCTATTTTAAATTGTGACATGTGCATCTGAAAGTTTCTTACATGCATGTAAAGCTGTGCAATGAATAAGGAATACGAGAGAAGAATTGATGCATTTAAGTTATGGTGATGAATATTGAAAGTACCTTGGACTTTCAGAAGAACAAACAAATCTGTCTTGGGAGAAGTACAGCCAGAATGCTCCTTAGAGCAAGAATGTGTTATCAGGAGAGCCCAATCTTTGAAAAGGGGCATCATACTTGCTAAAGTGTAAGGTTATCAAAAAAGAGGAAGATCCTCAACAAGATGGATTGACAGCGGTTGCAACAATGGTCTCAAAACGTAACAATAATTGTGAGAACAGCCCAGAACCGGGCAGTGTTTCATTCTCTTGTTCATTATGAATTGGAACTGACTCAAGGGCACCTAACCACAAGAAAACCCCATCACTTGGTTGGAGTTACAAGAACAATGTATAGAAGAGCCCTAACAAGTAATTTTAGTTTCCTGCAAATTCCCTCAATGTTACATCATTTATACCACTTCCTTTCTATGCACACCTTGCTAGTGTTATTGTTCCCCCTGTAATCCTGACTATTGTTTGGCTGGGAATTGAACCATGAGGATGAGTTCAATTTCAGGTTTGAAGAATGACTAAGGAGCACCACCTTAGGGGCTCCATCATCCTCTAGATATGAACAGTTATCTCATGATTTTGAGTTGCAGAACGTCCCAGTTTCCATATATTAGAAACTATTTCAATTTTCAAATAAAATTACTGTGCACAAACAAAACACCTTTACAGCTAAAATTTGATCTTTGGCCTGCCAGCTTACAACTTTTCCTCAAGATGCACTCTAAATGGTAGGATAGAGTTCTTCATGTTTATAGAATCAACAGAACCCTTCATTATGTTCTCTGAAATGTATGTTCTGGGAAAACTGTGCTTATTGAAGATTCCCTATCTAGGGATTAGTTTTTTGTTTTGTTTTGAAAAATAAGAAAGAAATAAAGATCATCCTTTAAAAAAATTGACCTGTCATTGGTCTCCTCTAACACTGATGAAGGGCTTGATTAGCAGGACTCATGGGAGAGGATGGAGGAGCAGGTTTACATCTTAACAGATTATCCTGCCAAATCCTGATCTTGATATTAATAATGATGATAAGGTTCTCTATCATTTCTAAATTTCTATTTTCTATCTATCTATCTCTATTATCTATCATGCTAGTTAAAAAACACATACATTGGGTCTAATCTTTATCATAGTGCTGAAAAAATGTTATTATCACCTACTTAAGAAAATTGCATTAAAATCTATTAAGTAATCATTCTAAGACTGCACAATCTTAGTGACTGTAATAGGATTTGATCTAGTATCCTTGGATCTAAATATCAAGATGTCTGTACTATTTTTCAGTTCCAGTGCTTCATATTTTTAGGTAAACAAACCTCAAAAATAAAAAGTGCTATCAACATTTCATTATTGTTTCTGAGGTAAGGAATCTGGGAAAATCCTAACAGAAGTGAGTTTTGGGCAAGAAGGCATGTTGAGGGCAGCTGCAGTTGAAGAGGAGAAGGGAGAGGCAATGTCAGGGAGATTAGGAGATGAGAATGTGCACAATATCCTGGCCCAGTGGGGAATCACCAGAAAGCAGAAACCACCGACAAGAAAATGGAATCATCCTGAAGAAAATATATTTAGTTACCTTCAGTGTTATTTCTAGGGTGGACATTTATTTAGCAAATTTCATTGTGCAATTACTTTCTACAAGACATTGTAGTAGTCACTAGAAGCAACATGCTTAAAGATTTTCACCTTAGAACATACACTTCACATTCTCACCCTCACCTTCCCCGAAGTAAATATAAATTTATAAAATTGTCATGATTTGAAATCTCTTGATAGCTTAGGAAATCCAGACTGGCCTTATGGCCTTGCACCTGTACTTTGAGGAAAATAATTCCCAGCATTTGGGGTAGTCATCTGGCTTCCCAAATGGCCACTCTGATTTAGGAAACTGCCATACTGGCATGGCTTGCTTTGCCAATCTGTGAAACTATCAAGTCTGGGGTTGAGCTATTCAGTAATTGGTGACAGTCTTTCAATTGCTTGTTTGCATTTTATAATCATAAGCATTCAGCTAAGGACTTCCATTCACGGTGGTTAGTATTTTCTCCCTCAGTTGAATTTTGTATTGTGGAGTTTTGAATATGGATTCTCTGATAATAACTGATTGCAAGAGTGAGGATGGTAAAAGGCCTCCTCTGTGATTATTTGCAAGAAATTTTTTGGCAATCATTATAAAATAAGCACAGAGACTGGTGCTGATATTTAAATGAACTCTGAACTATGTGGCCAAGCGCAGGCTTTTACTGAGATCAAATTTGCACTTTTCTTTCTTTCCAGCTCGATCCTCTCTAATTCACAGTCTACCCACAAAAGGATAAAGCTGAGTTCATCAATGCAAAGTTCTTTGCAGATGAGACATGTGGTGGGTCTAATTGAAATGTCTGGAAATTGGATTACTATGAGGCAACACAGGCTGTTGATCAGAGTGAGGATTTCTTCACTGATAACAAAACAAAACATTTTGTGGCCTGTGTCTCTAGGACCACTTAGCTGGTTTCCTTTTCTCAGGACAGAGGTGACACTGTAATTTTAAGGACAAAGCTTTTTGCTTTAGATGGCCAGCAGTGTGGCTGGAAAACCAGAAAGATGGGGCATCTTTTGTGTCTTCCATCTTGTGACTTCCAGTAATTTATGAAAGCTCTTGAGTCTGTTTCCTCACCTGGAAAATGAGGGTAATGACCTGTACCAGCGTGACTGTGGAAGACTAGAATTGCTCTAGTGAAAATCCCCTTTCTGTCATATGGTAATTGCTCAGTATGTGCTGGCCATTCATATTGCATCATAATTGTTATGTCACACAAGCTACATGAAAGAGATTTAGAGTGCTAATTCAATTCAGTGAAGGTGTGTTGAACACCTAGTATGGTAAGACACTGGCTGACAAGTGAGATTGAGCTCTGGTTTTCATAGAGCCACAGTTAAGGAGGAGGGGTGGAAGTTCACACAGCGATGCACTGGTCACCGCTGGATACCATTTAATATTCATCCTTCCTTTCTTACAGTGGACAGGTCCCTGGAACTCAGTGTGGCTATCTGCCTAAGCTCTGACCAATGAGATGTGAGAAGAAAGGTCATGTGCTACTAGTTGGTGATGCTCTTAAAGTGAACGAACCCTTTCCCTTTTGCTTCTCTCTTATGGACTAGGAAATGTTCATTTTATTAGACTCTTTGAAAATATTTCTTCACAGTGAGAAATTACGGAACCAGAGGCATGTTTTCTGTTCATGTGCCAACAACTATATCAATATCTTTAATCAGGATGATTTCCAGAAAAGTTCATGTGGTACCTCATGACTAGAACGGAGAAGTCAAGGAAATGGACTTGCCTTTAATGGTTCAGGTGTCTTTCTTAGCAATTGTAAGGGCTGCACTGATTTAAGTGTCCTCCAGCCTAGCCCTACCGCTTACCACTTCCAAGACTTTGGAAATGGCTTCCCAGGTTTAGTGAACATTCTAATTAGGAATATATATCTATTCTTAATATAGATGTTTTTCCTGTCCAATGCTAATTAGCCTACGTGATTATTGAACATGTGACCTTCCTCTTTTTAGCTCCAGGCTACAAATTCTCAGAATGATATTATTTTACCCTAGAATGGTTTGTCTTTTTTTAGTGTTTCATATTTAGAGGAAGATGGAGCCACTCAGAACTCTCTCTGGTGCTTTTCTCCCAGACAGGACGTGGGTAGGCGAGAGAGATTTTGTAACGGAAGTTGCCATTTGGCCCTTGTTCCGTTTACAACTTGGTAATCAGAGATTAATGCAATGAACATTCAGATATAGGGAAGGGGAGGCGTGCACCTGTGTGTATAAGAATTAACCCCAGCATGGTGGGATGTTAATTTTATTCTTTTTAGTATCACTGTTCGTTTAGAACTGGAAGGGAGCATTCTGATCATCTGGTGCAAATTTTAAAGAACAGAAAGCTGAGGCCTAGAAAGAGAAAGTGACTTGGCCATCTTAAAGACAAAACTGGTCTAAAATCTCAGATCGTCTTCTTTTCCTAGCCCAGGCCATTTTCCCTCTGCAAATAATTCAAATTTTTTGTTTTTTGCCATTTATCTCCTTCCCTCCCCCAAATTTTTCTAATAAAATAGTTACTCTCATTTATAGGCACATTAAAAAAATCCTCAATCTCTGTTCTATGTTCTATTTTATCTCACTAAGTTTATATAGAAGGTCTAAAACATATACATTGGTTTTTATAAATGTAAATATGACTATAATTGGAAATAATTACCATCTCCCATCTCCACTTCCTTTGTGAGCATGGACCTAGAACATACTCATTTAAATGTGGCCATTCTTGTGACTTACAAAACAATAACAAAAACAAAACTCATTTCGCATGAAAAATATTTAAAATCCCAGTTATTTTTTTCTTTTGCTTCTATTTATTTACATTTGTACACAAATTCAAATGTCTCTATCTTAGAATTTATTATTCTTCCTGAAGGATTTAATTGGTTTTAAAGCAACAGAATTATTAAACAATCTGTATGTCAGTATTCTACTTTTCAAAATTAAAAACATAAGATATTGATTCATAATATGACATTAGCCCTTACAAATAAGCATTGGCAAGAAAGACGGTTATTTCTATGTTAAAAAACCTGATTTGGTAAGAGTACTTTGTTACTTATTGTTATAATGGCTTCCTATCTACTAACAGACAAGTGCCAGACCTGCATTACAGAATGTGGGACATATATGGCAAGTCATTTATCACGTCAAGGAAACTACAGAGAAGTGTTGTAACTGGGTACTGAGAAAATATTCTTTAGTCTTTTCCCTTGTAATGCTCGTGTTTTGTTTCATAAAATTCATTTAGAAAGATTTCTTGTCTCCCTGGTGTTATGAAAATATAGAAAACATCTTATTGAATTTTAATTCTTGTGATAATAATTTGTGATGATTTCAAATTTTTAATGTTAAGACTTTTGAAATATCATCTCAAAGAACTGTACTCATCCACATAAATGTGTCTATAATATTAGCAGGGGCTGCTTTATAGAGAGATTTCAGGGTAGTTTCTCCTCTGTGGAAGGGGTCACTAGTAGACCTCTTTGCTGAGATGCCAGACAGTCACCTCAGAACCATCTAGTATTTGGGGAATCAGTAATAAGTTTGGAAGTTGAATAATCCCTATTCATAATTGGAAAGCTGATTTAGTTCACTAATCAATTTCTTTCCTGAAAATTGAGGCTACCCCAGCCTGCTGTTCTCCCTCTTATCCTTGTAAGCCTTTTCATAGTTCCCATTTAAAATATAAATAATAAAAAAAAAAAATATATATATATATATATATATATATATAGAGAGAGAGAGAGAGAGAGAGAGATGAAAGTGGAATGTTTACTGCATTTTGTGGGCTTTGTTTTCCTTCTTCCCCAATTAGATTTGAAAACAGTAAAGGGAAAGTAAAAAATATATATATTCTTATCTTATTTTTTTATATATTGAAAATAACAACCCAAGAACCCATTACATAGTGTATTCAGCTACAAATACATTGACCGTTAATTCAGCATTCGATCCTCAGTTGGTGAAGCATCCTGAATTTCTAAGCCATCGGTGATTAGCTGACGTCAATCTGCCCAGCTCTTTGAAGCGAGGCAATTTACAGCTGAAGGACAGGGGCCTTGATAATGTCTTTGAAAGTAAACACCTGAATGCTTTTGATTAAATAGGAAAAGCTAGTTCGAAGCCTTGGCATAAGATTTGAAAGGAATTCTTGAAGAAACTTTCAACTCTGTAGTGCTGTCATGTCTTGAGTAGGTTGAAATGAATGCAAAATCTGAACGAAAAAAACATGAGAGCAAGTGAGGACTCCATGGAACCTCAAGGAAAGCACTATTGCTTCAACAACGAAGTGAAAGACAGAGTTTAACTTTCTCAGTCATAAAATCACATTCCCTTGATCTCAGGAAATGCTTCAGGCTAGTCGTGTGTGTAGTCCTTGGAACTTCCTGTAAGTACAGGAGCCACAAGGATATCTAATTTCTTTGACCTCTAGCAGTCGTTAAGATACGCTTTCTTCTGTACTATGTAACCCTTAAGCACAATGGGTTCTTTCCATCTCCTTGTCCCCTGCTCTGCTTCCTGACATCCTTCTTGTCTTCCAACTCTGAATCATCAGCACATTCATGCGCTTCTCTAGATAACCTTCTCTGGGTAGCCATCTTTGTGACACAAGGATGCTTACTTCCTTAGACTGAGGTCACGGTCATCAGAACAAACTTATTCTCAGAGTTGGGTTGGCCCATATTATCTTATGTGGCCTTTAAAAACTTTAAAATATGAAATAATTTGAATTCTTAATGACTGTGCTGGTCATTAAGTATTTAAGAGAACCAGCAGTGCAAATATTACTTACTCAGTCTTATGGCCTCGGAGTCTCTGTTTTCCCACCTGAAAAATTGAGGTAATAAGCTCCCTTCAAGGTTGTTTCAAGAATAACTTGAGATGATATGTGGGAACAATCTTTCTGAATTGCAAAATGTGCAATATGGTTACCTGTACACATATGCTGCTGTGGCAGTTATTACTAGCTGCATTGGAATCATCACCTGACCCATGTTGATCCCAATCTACAATGGAACAAAACGCTGCTCAGCCTAGTGTCATTCCCATAATCAGTTGAGGATCAGACCTTGTGATCCATAGGATTTCCATTATCTGATTTTTGGAAGTAGATTAGCAGGCTTTTTTTTCCTACCCTGTCTTCGCCTAGAAACGTCACTGAAACTTGTATATCATCATAGGGACAATCAAGCCTATCTTGACAGACAAGTGGTAGCTTTGGCTTTGGATGAGTTGCTTAAACCTAGGTTTCCCTCATGTGCAAATACAAGGTATATTTATTGCTTCATTTCTGTAATACCGTATGCAACGTCGCTCACACAGTGTTTTCTCTGGAATTGTATTTTAAAAATTAAATTCATAGATTTCATTGGTTATTAATTTTTAGTTCATAAAATAAATATCATTGTTTCAAGAATATTCTCTGATAGCCACATTTTTAAGGGCCCCCAAAGAAAAACAAAGGATATAATACCCTGATTCCTTCAAATGCTTACAGAATGATGTATTCAAATACATTGAATACCTGGTTGATTGTCTAAGCAGAGATTCCCTTTCTAACACTTTGCTTGAGTTTGGCAATGTTAGCCAGTCAAGGTAAAGTCCTTCAGCTGATCCTTCCAAAGCCTTTTTTATTTCCACAAATTAAGGTATAAAAGAATAATGAAAGTGACTGCCTGCCAATCATGCAAGTAGAAGATTACTTAAAATTATGAGAACAACCATCAAGGAAAGTCTGGAAAAGTCACTTTGCTTTGTACTGAAGTGTGCAGTAACTATTATTTAAATTATAATGTACAAAATGGCAATCGCTTCAAGAGGCCCAAGTACAGGCTTCAAGATCTGTACTTTGCCTGTCACGGTGGGGCCATTATTTCCCTCAAAAGTCCCCAATCTATCTGGCTATGTCACCTTGAGAGTTTTTTTTTAAAGATTATTTTATTGGGGCTCTTACAATTCTCATAACAATCCATACATCAATTGTGTCAAACATATTTATACATATGTTGCCATCATTATTTTCTAAACATTTACTTTCTATTTGAGCCCTTTGTATCAGCTCCTCTTTTTCTCCTCCCTCCACCCTTGTGACCTCTTGATAAATGATAAATTATTATTATTTTCATATCTTGCGCCGATCACTGACACCCTTCACCCATGTTTCTGTTGTTCATACACCCCCCTGGGGAGGGGTGGGTTATGTGCCAATCATTGTAATCAGTTTCCTCTTCCTCCCTCCCACCCCCCTACTTTCCCCTATCCTCATGGTATCACTACTCCACCTCCCTTTTCTGTTCCTGAGGGGTTTATCTGACTTGGATTCCCTGTGTCATGAGCAATTAACCTTACTAGTATACATGCTCTGGTCTAGCAAAAACTGAAAGGCAGGACCAGGGTCATGATAGTGGGGGATGAGGAAGCCTCAAAGAATCAGAGGAGTATTGTGTGTTTTATGGGCGTTATACTGCACCCTGGTTGACTCATCTCTTCCTTGTGACCCCTCTGTGAGGGATGTTCTCTATGGATGGGTTTTTGGCCTCTGCTCTGAACCCCTTCATTCTCAATAATATGCTTTTCTGTTTTGTTTTGTGTCTTTTGTTGCCTGTTACCTGATCCCATGGACACCTCATGATTGCACAGGCTGATATGATTCTTCCATGTGGGCTTGTTTCTCTGTTAGATGGGCCCTTGTTTAACTTCAAGCCTTTAAGACTCCAGACCCTATATCTTTTGGAACTGGGCACCATTAGCTTTGTTCACCACATTTGCTTATGCATCCATTTTGTCTTCAGCAATTGTGTGGGGAGGGTGAGCATCACAGAATGCCAGGTTGTTAGAACAAAGTGTTTTTGCATTGAGGGAGTGCTTGAGCAGAGGCCCAATATCTGTCTACTTCCTCAATGTGTTGAAATATAAATATATGTACATAGGCCAATACCTCTATTTTTATAAATTAATACATTTATATATGTACATACCTATGCTCATACCTCTATCCATAGCTTTGCTTCCTAAATCTTTCCTGTATCCTTTAACCTCCCTCCTGTCCCACCACCATGCTCGCCATTCTTCTGCTTCTTAGTAATTCCTTTCACCTAGACTGTGGTTGCTCCAACATCCTCAGGATCTCTATGTACTCCTTGTTGTTGATGTTTAATTCCGTAGTTGTTCCCCTTTCTATGGTGTTTGCTCATTGTTCCCCTCCCCCACCTCTCCTACCCCCAAATCCCTCTGGAACCATTGGTCCCATTGCTTTCTCTTCAGGCTTTCTCTTCCCATGCCTATCTTACATAGGTAGGCAAAACAACAAAAACAAAAAGAAAAGATTGAAAAAAAGAAAAAATAATAAACAATAAAGCATATGTAATTCCAGGTCCATCCACTGACCTTTATGGCTATCTCCCCACCAGTCCTGGAGGGTTCTGGGAACTGCCCCTCCTAGCCTGGAGTCTATTTTGGGGCTCCTAATGGACTTTTTGGCTTGGCTTTGCTCCCGTTGCTGATCTGTTAATCCCATTCCCTTCTTGGTTTTCCCCACTGTTGGTGGAATCAGACTGGACTCACTCCCTGCCACGAGTCCCCATTATTGTCCTCTGTGGCAGTATGCTCCTATGAGGGGCCACCATGTCTTGAATTGTTGTCAGCCTTACAGTCCTCCCTGTGCCTTAGCAGCTCTATGCAAGGACGTTTGGTGTGGCAGTATGGTGTCTAGTTCCTTAGTCAGTCTTTTTCCTTCAGTTGCTTTTGTGTGGGCAGGCTAACCCCTCTCCACAACCTGTAGTTTTAATGTTGTCTTCTGTAGCACATACTTCTGGGAGGTGGGGGGAGTCAGTTTTGCTCTGATTGGGCCCAGTCCTGTAGCCCTCTCTGTTCATGAGTTGCTCCATGTTTATCTTGCCCTCAAGGTTTGGCGTCCCATGGTGGGGTCTGCACTCAAACTCCCCTTTTGGTGGAGATATAAACAGTATACTCCCCCTGAGTGAATTAGTGCCCTGCTTCCCCAGTGCCATCATCTCCCTCTTTTAAATTTTTTCTCCCTTTTCTTTCTCTTCCCTCCCCTCCTTGAGAATTTTAAAAGAAGATTCAAGGCTCTAGGTATTTTTCATTTTCATTTCAGGGGATGGTTTTGGTGGGATAGGAGGCAGGCACCCAAATCCAAACCCATTACTTTCATGCTGCCTTTGACTCATAATGACATTGCAGGACAGAGTAGAACTGCCCCACAGGGTGTCCAAGGCTGCAAATCTTTGTGGAAACTGACTTAATTTCTTTCTGGTAGTTCGGCTGCTGACTTAGCACTTAACTATTGTATTACCAGAGTTCCTCTGTTGTATATTAGAGGGTGATATAATGTCTGGCACAATATCTAGCACTTACTTGGTAGTTTGTTACAATAACTCAGAATAACAAGACTCATAATAGTGGTAATATTTTCTTTAATACGGGTAGTTGAATTGGGGGCATACACAATTGACTAACTTAAATGGCCACTGGATGTCACTGTTCATCTACTAACCAAGTATCAGGTTTTCTTGCTTTTATTTCCCCCCCCACTTTTTTTCGTTTCACCTGCTCCTGACAACAAGCTCTGGAAACCGGTCCAGGTGCAGAGATTTCAAGCTTGTTTCTTATAAGTAACCTGTTTTCTCCAGGGGAAAGAGAGATTCCTAAGTTATTCAATTCAGGATATTTTCTCTTTATTGCCATTGAAATCCAGAGCTGGTGTGTTTTCTTTTTCTTCTTTTATTTCTTTTGCATGGTAGCAATGTTCTTAAAGAAGTCTTCTTTGGCAAACACATGCAAGAGTTTTATTTTGCAATTGATCCTGGAAGATGGAGCACTTAGGTGAACATTAGTTCCTACCAGCTTGTGAGATTTCACATATTAGTTTAATGTGAAACTTTTGTAGGCGGTTAGAATACATTATCATATAGCCTAGATCAGTGGTTCACTATCATTGTGAGGTTGTGCAATGAAGGTCCCTGGAAACTTAGCCATTCCTACTCTATGGTTTAGTGGGGAAAAAACCCCACTTGAATTCAAATATCTTTACTTTTTGTTATCTGTGTAATGTTGACACTGATATACCTCAATATTTCTGATTTCAGTATCATTACACATTCACCAACCCACTTCCTCTACAAAAACAAACTCATTGTTGACCTTTAATTTATACTCATTGCATAAAAACCTTATGTGTTTCAGAGTAGAAATACACCACATAGAGTTTTCATGGCTGGGATCTTTTTGGAGAAAATTGCCAGGTATTTCTTACCAGACAACTTTGGGTTAGTTGTTATTGGTAGGGATCTAGTTGGTTCTGACCCACAGGGACCCTATGAATAGCAGAAGGAAACACTGGGAGGTCCTGCACCATCCTTCCAATTGTTGAGCCCATTTTTGCAGCTACTGTGTCAATCCATCTTGTCAAAGGTCTTTTTCTTTTCTGCTACCCCTCTATTTTACCAAGCATGATGTACTTCCCCAAGAAACGCTTTCTTATGGAAACATGTCCAAAATATGTGAGACAAAGTCATGCCATTCTTGTCCAAGACAGATATATTCTTTCTTTTGTATTTCTTTTGTTTTGATGTACATGAAACCATGATTCAGAAAACCAGCAAGGCTCCTGACAATAGTTATGTGCTCAACTACTTGCACTATCTACAAACTTGTAGCCATTGAAGAGGGTTTTTAATTTTAACTTCACACAGTAACTGCAGCAATGGACTGAACCATACTAATAATCATAAAGGTAGCCCAGGACTTGGGCAATATTTCATTCTCCTATACATGGGGTCACTATTAGTTAGAGCTGACTCAATGGTAATTCATAACAACACAGGCTACTATAAATCTCCAAGTTCAAACTTAAGATTAAAAAAAAATCCCTTTTTTCTGTGGGTTCACTGTTTGGTCTGATTGGGATCTAAAGAGTATCATATTTTCTTGTTCTTTTCCCTGTAAAATGGGACTAAAATAATCTGCCATATCTCTATAACAAAATCTAGCATGGGTTGGTCAAAATAACTAGAATTCCTAAGTATGAATGTTACTGTGAAAAGCAAGTCCCTGTGCTATTAAAGATTTGGTCACTGTGATCTAGGGGCTTTTCATGGCTTATTTGCAGAAACAGATCAGCAAACCTAGTTCATTTTTGACTGGAAATTATGGTGAAACCTATTCTGCATCATAACAACATGCAAATGACCACTGACAGATGGCTGTGGCCTGCCCATGAGGTAGATTTACTGGAAATTGAACCTGGATCTTCTGCATAGAAGGCAATAATTCTGTCATTGAATGACGAGGAGCCTGAAGGTTATATAATTCAGCCCCTCCTTGACATTTTTATTCTTTTTCTACCATTTAATGGATAATCACAAAATCTTGCAAATGAGATATTTTTCTTAAATTTACCTAAGGTAAAAGACCAACAAAGTAAAATAACTTGTAAAAAACAAAAAGGTCACAATTTAAAGTGTCCCAAGATCACTTCTATTGCTTCTCCTTCCCCCATATCATCTTCTCAGTAATGTGTGCACTTGTGTTCTTCCTTATTTTCTACAGTAGACCGAAACTCAAGGGCATCAGATTGTGATGCTAAAGGGCAGGGAGGAATTGCCCTTGTGGGTTGGTAAGACTGTAGCTCTTTATGGAAGTAGAAAGCCTCATCTTTTTCTCCTGCAGAGTGGCTGTTGGTTTTGAACTTGCAATTGGTCCACCAACTTGAAACTGTTTTTGCAATTACAGCCTAATGCATAACTATTATGACACCAGGGCTCTACAGTAAGTGGAGGGAAAAACTACCACCATTTATGCTTCTTCAATCATATATTCTAGATTAATTAATAATGCTGTCTTCCATTAATTGAATCCTTTGTGCAAACTCTGAGTTAAACTTTTATTTCTACCATTTCTTTACACAATACTCCAAGAGGTATATAAATTTATCACTAAGTTATAATGAGAAAGCTGATGCACAAAGAGAGCCCAAATGATGTGGACAGTCCATGTGTCCACCTTTTGTCTTCCAGAGAAAAGAAAAGAAGCATCCCTGTGTAGAAGCTTGGAGATGAGTAGAACTGCTGGAAGTAGCATGAGAATTAGAAGTTCTAGGTCTCAAATTTCTCTGAGATTTCATATTGGGACCATAGCCTGTGAGAACTTTAAGGGTAGAGACACCATCTCCCAGGTTTCAAAGAGTCAGATCTTTACCAAGTGGACTTTGAGTGTGAGGTTAGCCATGAGGTTGGAAAAAATGCCCAAAGTTGAGAGAGTTAGCCTGCTCTACCGAGGGACAGCAAATGAGGCCTTCAGTCTGAGATATGAGTAGAGTTGCCATTCAGATGGTCTAAGAAAATGACATCTCTCAAGGCTGAGAAAGAAGAGTTGTTATCCCAATGGGCCTTGAAGGCCTTCATCTGGAATGCAGAAAGCATGGCCAATACCCAAAGTCTAGAGGACAGAGTCCTTGCTCAGATAATCTCAAAGAAGGGAGAATTATTTTTAAGCCTTGAGAGATCATGTAAAATTTTTTGTGTTTTGACTTGATGCCTATGTTAGATTGTGTTCTTCAGAGAAGGAAAACCAGTGAGGCTTTTATGTATTTGTATATAAAAAGATATTTATATTGAGAAAAACGTACACAGATGTAGAAGCAGGTAGATACAGTTCACGTGAGACTTCTCCTGTAGCAGTGGAAGCTGACAAGCAGGAAGCAGAATGACAAAGCAAGACCTGGGCACCACTGGTGGATGCAGTGGTAAAGGAGTCTGAGGTCGGCTGCATGAATCCACCTTTGGTAATGCATTGATGATTCCCGGGATTGGCAGGCAACATCACAGGAAATGAAGGAAAGTGAAGCAGGAACCAGTTCCAGCAGAAGGGGAGGGTCAAAGAGAAATTGGCTCTGCTAGGTCTCTCTATTATACAAAAGTCCACAGTCCCCAAGAGGTGTTATCAGGATGCAATCTGAATGGTAGGTTTGGCTCCATTCCTACCCTAACCAGGAGTATCTAGATGACATAATATCTAACCATCATAGTATTTGTTTTGTCCTTCTCCTCCAATATATCCCACTTTTAATGGGAATGTCCACCTTGTGCTTGTTCTACACCTGTACTTGCCAACAGATATCTTGTTTGGCCTTCATTCAAGCTTCAGTAATTCCTGTAGGCTGCATTGCCCTTGATCAAGCCCCACCATGCTTCCTGTGCCTCCTCACCATCTATTTTAGATCATTTGTTGTTTCTTGATTTCACAAGTTCATAGACAAAAATGAATTTTGTCCCAGGATGAAATATACCCATAGTGTTACTTATATTTGATTTAGATGATTCTAAAGATGAGGTTTGGGACTTGGAGTCGATTTAAGGTTTTTGTGATTTGGTGGGGTAAATGTGTTTTGCATGTGGGAAGGACTGAATTTGGGGACTTCAAAGCATGAAATGTTTTGGACTGATGGTTTCCATCAAAATATGTGTTGTATCCTGGCCCACCAAGCCTCAAGGACAATATTCCTGCTCGGAGCAGCCAATGCACAGAGTGAACCACCGGCCCGGCCCCACCATGAGACACGATGTCCCTCATTGATCCTGACCCATCGTGATATAAGGGACAACACTAGAGACACAGTGTGGGAATTGTGCCTGAACTGACTCTACCACACTGGGGTGAAACATGAAGGGCGTGCAACAGAGCAGCAAGGGGAGCAAAGCAATGAAGTCCCCGAGGAATACCAAAAATAGACTTTGGAGCCTGGGTGTGGCACCCCATCAGACTCAACCAAAAAATACTACTAAAGCTCAATAGACATGAAACTATTTATAGGCTTTCCATTTTTTTTGTTGGATTTCTTATTTTGTTTTCTATTGTTATTTTGTTTTTCTTTGTCTTGTTTTTGTGCTTTTTATTGTCTCTGCATGTCTATCTAGATAAGATAGGCAGGATTAACAATCCAGAAGAGAAAACAATGGGACCATGCTTGGGGGGGTGGGTCGGGGGGAGACTCGGGAGAGGGAGAGCAGGGGAAAGAACGGAGGTGCCAACAAATCAAGGGACAAGGAAACAACAAATGATCTAAAATAGATGGTGTGGAGGGCATAGGATGCCTGGTGGGGCTTGATCGAGGGCGATGCAGTTGAGAGGAATTACTGAAACCTGAATGAAAGCCAAACATGATAGTGGGAAAAGAGGAAAGTAAAAGGAAATAGAGGAAAGAACTTGGAGGCAAAGGACATTTATAGAGGTCTAAATACAGGCATGTACGTACGAAATATATTTATATATAATGATAGGGAGATAGATTTATGTATGTATATTTATATGTTAAGTATTAAACTAGCAGATAGATATTGGGCCTCTACTCAAGTACTCCCTCAATACAAGAACTTTATTCTAATAACCTGGCATTCTGTGATGCTCACCTTCCCTGACACGATTGCTGAAGACAAATGGGTGCATAAACAAATGTGAAGAAAGCTGATGGTTCCTGGATGTCAAAAGATACAGCATCTGGGGGCTTAAAGGCTTGAAGATAAACAAGCATCCATCTAGCTCAGAAGCAACAAAGACCACATGGAAGAAACACACCAGCCTGTGTGATCATGAGGTGTTGGGATCAGGTATCAGGCATCTAAAACCCAGAACAAGAAATCACATCTATGTGAATGAGGGGGAAAGCCCAAAACCCATCCCCTTACAGAAAGGTCACAAGGCAGAGATGAGCCAGTCAGGGTGCAATATAGCACTGAGGAAACATACATCTTTCCTCTAGTTCTTTAATGCCCTTTGCCCCATCCCACTACCATGACCTCAATCCAGTTAGACTAGAGCATTGACACCGGTACAGATAAGAGCTCGCAACACAGGGAATCCAGGAGATATAAACCCCTCAGGACCAATCATGACAGTAGTGATACCAGGAGGGTAAGGGTAAGATGGTGGGAGAAAGGGGGAACGAATACAATAATTAGCATATAACTCCCTCTCAGAAAAGTGGGTGAAGGGAGATAGTGGTCAGTGTAAGACATGAAAAAAAAAAAAAAAAAAGATAAATTATGAGGGAGGGACGTTGGGGGAGGGGGGAAAGAGCTGATATCAAGTGCTCAAGTATAAAAAAAATGTTCTGAAAATGATGATGGCAATGTATGTACAAATGTGCTTGACACATGGATACTTGTATGGATTGTAATAAGAGCTGTAAGAACACCCAATAAAAGGTTTTAAAAATATATATGTGTCATAATTCCTAACCTGTATACTTGAAATAATAATGTCATTTGGAAATGGGTTGTCTTTGTTATTGCAATGAGAAAGAATTAATGTGGTATATCATGAGTCAATAACTTTTGAGATTACTAAATAAGCAAGTGAGTTGAGTTATCAGAGATGAGGAAAAGAT
Organism: Echinops telfairi; assembly: GCF_000313985.2. Classification (NCBI taxonomy): domain Eukaryota; kingdom Metazoa; phylum Chordata; class Mammalia; order Afrosoricida; family Tenrecidae; genus Echinops; species Echinops telfairi. The sequence goes on along the minus strand of NW_022107407.1, from coordinate 9,532,382 downwards.
GTCAACTGACATAATATTTTTTTTCTCTTAGTGCTAGTGATCTGAATCAGGATCTCTAGCCTCCTAAACAGTAAATTTGTCCTTGTTAAAATTAGCCAATTTTGGCATTTTGGCAGCACTCTATAACTAAGATATTCTAGGAGTAAACAGCACTGTAGCCTGGTTCTGCTATTAAATATTGGAATGATCCCAGCCAAGTAACTTAAGCCTCTTGATTCCAAATCTTCACTTCCAAAATTGGCATAATCTCCCAGATTAAAGGGTGAATAAAATATCATGATATATTTTATTAGTGTATACAGAAGCATCTAAGGAGGGAAAACAGAACTAAAAATTGGATGGAATCTTTACTACTTTTTATGACTTCTGATATTGAGACAGTTAACTATTTTGAGTTTCAAAAAAATGAGTCTTACGTACACAATAAGAATAATGATATTTACCTCAAAATTACTGCATGTAAAAATAAAGCCTATTATCATCAAGTCATTTATAACTCTCCCTTAGAGTGATTGGTGGGTTTGAACCACCACCTTTCAGTAAGAAGCCAAGTTCTTAACCCCTATACATAGAATCACCTGGAACACAGGCATATACATATACAGTAATGATAAATTCCTTGCCTTCTCCCCAGCCCGTCTCCCATTTATCAGTTGAAGAGACAATTATATGGCTCTTATTTATGGATCATTTATTCACCAGCCTTAGGGAGAAATCACTGGTACTCTTTGCCAAATAATTTGTCTTTTCTGAGTCTTGAATTCTAATCTTTTTCTGATATAACTCGTTATATATGTTTAAATTGCAAATTTTGACAGGATACCAGGGAATTTATTTGGATATAGATTCCCTTGCTAAACAATTTCAAAATAATTCAGATATTTCTTCTGTTTTACTATTATTGTCTTTATATGTTGAAAGCGATATGAATCCATTTTCTATGAATCTCTGCTTTAAAAGAGAGAGAGAGAGCCAAAGAGAAGATAAAAGAAACAATCCAATGGTTGGCGACCCAAGGTTCACTGCTTTTGAACATTATGTTTAACTTCAAGCTTCTTAGTAGTGTGGGGGAAAATTGGGTAAAAACAATCAATGGGCTTTGCGTTTTTCATTGCAAAAAAACCCACACAAATATACTCTCCTGAAAGCCAACTTTTTCTTGACACAAATTCTAACAAGATTCTTTGGACAAACTTGGAAATAATGGGCAATAGGAGTTTTGTTTACTATTCAGTACAACACATTTATGGCTTCACATTTTCAGAGATTTCCATGCAAAGAGGAACTTGATGGAGCCATTTTAAGGAGGAGCTGAGTGGAGTAAATGTGGTCCTGGCTCATTTTCTCATTATCCGGGAATGCAGCTTAATTTTTTTTTCTAAATAGGAAGGTGGCTAGTATGCCTCATAAACAGCACATCCTTGTTTATTCCATTTATGGATTATTTCAGCCTTGAACATTTTAAGTCCATTTACTTTTTGTCTGCATGTTGGGTCAAAGGCATTTCATTTGGACCACATTTACTCCACTCAGCTCCTCCTTAAAATGGCTTCATCAAGTTCCTCTTTGCGTGGAAATTCTGATGTGCTTTTATATTTTCCATCATGGAAACTCACAAACTTCATAGCATAGCATGTAATTCAATTCAATTCAATTCAGTTCTGAGTAGCTAAATTTTAATAAGTTCAGCCCCCCTGAGCAAGAGCCTTCTATGTGAAGGACACCTCTCTGTGGACTATGAGATACACAGGGATGAGTAAGGCTTGCTTATTCTCCTTGGGTTCACAGTCTTCTGGTTAATGCATGCACACTTAGCTATTATAAAGGAAAGGACGGAAAAAAGAAGTGAGAGAAGAAACTTTATAGAGATGAGACAAAGTGCTATGGATGTAGCTCAAACAAAGAAACAACTCTTAGGAAATACTGTTTTAGTTTATAGAAATAAAAATACCCTTCTGTGTAATGATTCCCTTTCTTTTGTATATTATTGTGGAGTTTCTAATTAGGTTGTAGTTTTAGAATATTTTTCCCGAGGCTTACTCTTTACATTTACAAACATGTACAGCTTAACTAACAGTGTAAATGAATATTCTAATATAGTCTATGAACTCTTGACTCATTTGCATATTTTATCAATTCACTATCATTCTGGGTTGTATACAGTGCAGTAATCAGAAATAGAATTTAAAAGGGCTGTGCATTTTTAAACGTTCATTTCACAAGAGAAGATGCTAGTTATTTAAATGCTGCCTTATCAATAGCATGTTATGCCAAGGGTATGATTAGAAAATGAGAAATTCCTGGAGATCTTACATAAATCTGTTGAGCATAAGAATGGATGGATGGAACAGAAAATGGATTTACAAAAAGGAGCTGTGGCAATTGTGAGGTTACAAGTTGGTGTGGTTTTCTGGGTGGCGTGTATTTCCTTGATGTTCTCATTGGCATTCCCTGCTCACCTTGTGTTAACTTAGCTTCAGAATTGCAAACGTGATAAGCCAAATATCTATGTGGTGAGGAAGCTAAATTGAAAATATAAGGCCAAGCAGAGAGCATCATGACACAATATGAAGAACATTTGCATGAAGAAAAGTCTGCTCTGTGTTCAGCAGATACTCCTTATAGAGAAATGCATAAGGACTGCATGCAAGAAACAAATCACATGGAGGTCCTGCCTCCATCTCTCTCTGTGTCATTGCAATTTTGGTTGTAGAAGATTGGGCAGTACAAGCTGTATTGACAGTCTCTTTGCCGAACAATCTGGTGATTATGTAGCATGACACAGGGAGGCTGCTAAGACCTCTTGGTTGATTAAACATGGAGGCAGAACCCTCTTTTTAAAAACAGTTTTACCAGCTTAGAATTCACATATCACAAAATTCAGTAGTTCAATAATATTAGGAAGATTTGTACAATCATCATCACAATCAATTTTAGAACATTTTCTTCTTTATTGTATTCATTGATCTTAGCTCTCATTATGCCCCCCCACCTTCCCTGTCATGCCTCCAAGAAACAATCAATCTAATTAGTTTCTATATTTTTTACCTATCCTGGATTTCATATACAGAAAACATACCAAACAAAACAAACAAACAACCCCAAACCAAAAACAATTAACTAAAACAGAGAAAAACTTCAATCAAACAGAAAGCAGAAACTATTAAAAAGGATAACAAATTTAAAATGGGTCAAATGGGAGATTACATGACAAGATGCCAAATGCTAACCTGACTGCATCTGTAAAAATTCACTTTCCAATCCACTCTCCTGAGAGGAAGGCTCTTCATATCCCTGACCTAAGGTCAGAAGGAATTCACTGGAAGAATCCAAACCATCTTGACCACAGGATTCCACCACCAATTATCATGGCAGGTCTTTCCCTATCTCCTATAGTTTCTAAATTTTCTTCCTGAAAGAACTCAGTGCTGCCGTTGAATTTCCATCTTCACAAAGGACTTGTCCTCAATGCATTATCTTCAAACAATCGCTGTCCTACTAACTTTTGTGTTAATGGAAGCATTTTATGCACCTAGAATAATGCTTGACATTTTGAAGATGCTTTGATTAATAGTCTGGAGAGTCTAGACCAGTGGTTCTCAACCTTCCTAATGCCGCGACCCTTTAATACAGCCCCTCATGTTGTGGTGACCCCCAACAATAAAATTATTTTCTTTGTTTTCCTTTTTTTTCATAAAATTATTTTCATTGCTACTTCATAACTATAATTTCACTACTGTTATGAATTGCAATACAAATATCTGTTATGCAGGATGCATTTTCACTGTTACAAATTGAACATAAGTAAAGGATAGTGATTAATCACAAAACAATATATAATTATATATTGCGAAATATTTATTTCTAATTACAAATAAATGAAATTTTGTCTGGAAGCATGGTGTAGCCTGGGTAACAGTCTTCCTGCCTGGTACTCGTATGTGGGCATATCTGTATGTGAGCGGACCTGCCTGGAGACGGTTAGAGGAGCGGTGTCTCAGTTCCAAAAACCATCCTAAATATGTGTTTTCCAATGGTCTTAGGCGACCCCTGTGAAAGGGTCGTTTGACTCCCAAAAGGGATGCGACCCAGAGGTTGAGAACCGCTGGTCTAGATATGCTGGAGGACAAAGAAACTCCTATATCTTGCAGGTGAGGCTCTTGTTCATGTCTGTGCCTTTCTTGTGAGCAGGGACTCTGAAGCAGTCCCTGTCTTCTGGACAAGGAAAAGCCAAATTGGTGACTACCATAGTTTGTGTGCTAGTTCGTCTTTCTAGAAGAAATGCAAGCTAATCTGTTATATTTTATTAAACAAGCAAATCGTATAACCCCTCCTAGCTTTAGAGAGGCAAAGAAATGCAGTCCTACTATAGTCTCAGAAAGGAGAGAATTAGACATATTTCCAAGCAGCGTTTTGGTTTCTAACACCCTAAACATGTTCATCAATTTAAACTAGAGATGCAAAGTAAATGGTTTCTAAGAATTTTGCTGATCCTTGACTTGTTCCTACTTCATGAAAAGAGACTGAAATCTAATTAAGATGACAATCTCTGAATATAGAAATATATAGCTCTAAAGAGTTAGCACTGCCCTTTTGGGTTTTCCAAGTCTATAAGTCTTTACGGGAGTTAAACGCCTCGTCTTTCTCTCACAGAATAGCTGGTGGTTTTGAACTGGTGATTATGAACTGCTGACCTTGCAGTTGGAAACTACCAGCTGCTCTGGGGGAGAAAGACAAGACTGTCCACACCTGTGAAGAGTAACAGTTTGGAAACCCAAGTGGCCCTGTAACCTGCCCTATAGGGTTGCTATGCGTCAGAATCAACTTGATGGCAGTGAGTTTGAGGTGAGTTTTTTAAATATTTAGAGGTTTTAAAATTTGGTTCTGAAAATGAGGAGCTGATGCCAAGAGCTCAAGTAGAAAGCAAATATTTTGAGAATGATGATGGCAACAAATGTACAAATGTGCTTGACATAATGGATGCATGTGTGGATTGTGATAAGAGTTGTATGAGCCCTTGTATTAGCCTGGGTACTTTGGAGAAACAAATCCACAGCAACTCATGTATAAGAGAGAGTTTTATGCAAAGAAAATGTGCATCATGAAAACATCCCAACCCAATGCTGCCCAAGCCCACAAGTCCAACATTAACTCATACCCAACACCAGTCCACAAAGTCAAAGTCCTTCACCTCACAAAACAGAGGCAACAATGCCAACTGCAGGAGGAAAGCTGAGTCAGTGAACGTGTAAGCATCTCAGCACTGGCAGGGGTCTCCACACGGCTGCTCCAGCACCCAGGGCTGCATCGGGATAGATCCATGCGGCTTCTCCTTAGGGATGTCTTGTAGGAAGTCAATCTTGCAAGCTGAAGCAGGGAACTGCTAAGGCAGCTGCACCCGATACAACCATCACAAAACAAGAGACCCGAGAACTAAAAAGGCGAGGCTTCACCACCAATTTATCCCTCCGCCTATCAACCAGCACCACATGTGATTATCGGCCAGGCTGGCACATTAACTAACTCAACCCTCAATAAAATTATTTTTAAAAATTGGTTTTGAGAATTTCTAGTCAAATGTCAAGTTCATAATGAAACCAAGTGTTTCTCAGTTAATTGACACTAAAGCTTGAACTTGTGTCTTGGATGGTTGATTTCCCATAGACAATCTTTCTTTTTCTTGTACCTATTGGAACATCTAAGTCTTTTACAAAGCTATTTCCAAAGATTTGTTCATTTTCTTTCCTTAGAGCTTTTAGGGTTAGGTTTCATCCAACTCATAGTGACCCCATGTGACAGTGGAGAATTGCCCATAGAGTTCTCTAGCCTATAATCTTTATGGGAGCACATTATCAGATCTGTCTTCAATGGAACTTCTGGGTGGGTTTGAACTGCCAACCTTATGTACAGCAGTGGAGTACTCATCCACTACAGCCAAGCTGTAATTAGTTCCCAAGACAGTATCTTAGTTTCTTAGATTTCTTTTGGTTATGATGATTTTATAAAATAATTCACATTAAGTTCATTGGATTGTATCTGGAACATAGCATGGAATATGCTGATTTATGATTATTTCTTGTCACTAATATAAATAAATGCCACAGTGAAATTTCTTCCTGGCTGGCAGAAAATGACAGTGGTCTGAGTTACAGTTTTAAGGAGATAACATCAAGTTCAATTTTAAGGCACTAGACCAAAAGTCATTATTCATCTTCTGCATTGTTTGAATTTTGAATCCCAGATTTTCCAATAACGACACCCTTCAATAGAGAAGAAAAGAGACAACCCAAGAGAGAGTGCAAGCGTCAAGTCACCAGAGAGAGGTCGGGGGGCTCAAGGGAATGCTGAAAGAAAAGAAGATGAGACAGATTAGCTAAAGCACAGATTTTAAAAGGTCTGAGAGCCAAAGATGAGTGGCTCAAGGGACCCCAGGTCTACAGAAGACTGGCAAAGGTCAGGAGAAGAAAAATAGCAAGGTAGTGAAAGCATTAAAGAAAATACTTAAGGTAGGGAAGGCCAAGTGGCAGGCATATTTTCTCAGAATATGTTAAATCCAGGATGAAAGTTTCTACAGATTATCAAAACATAGGAGACAGGCTGTCTCTTGAACTTATTTGGTTGAGAAAAGGGTTGTGCTGTCCTGTTCTATGAGGACTTGCATGGTCACAAAACATCATTACCTCTCTTCATCTGACTCATATCCCTGAAATCAAGGTACTACTGAAAAAGATATGATATGGTAGAATAAGGAAAACTTTAGTTTATAAATATCTTAGGACTACATAGGGAATGAATGACTGTAATAATAACAGCAATAACCACTGACATTGTACTAAATACCTACTAAGATCCAGAAGTTACACTGTGTGCTTTTCCTTCTTTATTTTGTCTATTAGTCAATGATTAAGTTCCTCTTCTTCATCATCATAGTAATAATGATGGTACTGCTAGAAGCATCACAGTAAATAGCATGTAATGAGGGCTTATTGCTGTTGGTAGATGTCATTGAATCAGCTTCAAGTCTACGCACAACAGAAAGAAACACTGCCTTGTCCTGCACCCTCCTTACAATTCTTAGAGCAATTGTTTGCAGTCAATGTGTTAGTCCATCTTGCTGAGGGCTTTCCTCTTTTCTGTCCTGATCCTCTACTTTACCAAACATGCTGCCCTTTCTCAGGGAGTAATGTCTCATGACAAAATGCCCAAAGTATCACCATCTTCATTACTAACAAGCATTCATGCTGTACTTCTTCCAAGACAGATTTATTTGTTCTGGCAGTTCACGGTACCTTCATTGTCAACACCATAATTCAAATGCATCCGTCCAATCTTTCTCATTCATTGTCCATCATTTGCACACATATGAAGGAATGAAACTACCATGGCTTAGGTCAGGTGTACCTGACACCATGGGTCACGTGTACAATTGAGCATGCTGGAAGTTCTGTTCTTTGTGATGTTAGCTATAGTTTGTTCTGATCCATACAGTTGAATGCTGTGCCTTCAAACCTGAGGAGCTCATTTGCTAGCACTAAATCCAACAATGTTTTGCTGCTATTCAAACAGTTTGTACTGGCTAATTTTTCATAAGTGGACTACCTATTCCTAGTCTGTTCTGAAAGCTCCATTGAAATGTGTTTGCCATGGGTGACATTGCTGGTATTTTAAATACCTATGATCTAACTTCAAAACCACAGCAGCTCTAAAGGTACTGCAGTATGATATATAGACAGTGAGTGGGGGATGTCTTATTACTATGTGTTTTATATCTATAACTTATTTGCACAGCCACAAAATAAAATTGATTTATTATCCTAATTTTACAAAAGGGAAACTGAGACTCAGAAAGGTTAAGCAAGTTTCACAGTCTTGCATATCTAGTAAATGTCAATATAGCCCATCATCCCAAATGACACTTGTTTGATCTCAAAGCCTGTAAACAGGGATTTTAAATTATGAAATGAATACTAACAACTAAGAATTATCAATACCTTTTGACAAACACTTAAAGACAAACAGCCAAATCAAACATCTGTAGCTCCTCAGAAATGTGGAATTGGGTCACATGGAACCTGGTCAATGATTTCTTCTCCTACCAGCCCAACAACCACAGTTCAAGATGTTCCTTTTGTGGGGGCAGCCAAGGAAAATGCCACTGTACACGCTCTAGTTCTTCACACCTACAGCTAAGTAAAGGGAAGGGAAGTTGGCCATTTGGGAGCGAGGTGTTAAAAGGAGCAGTTCTGAGGTCTGAATGAAGGAGGAAGATTAATACACAACCCCTCACCTACCACAGTTTAAAGGATTTAGCTTTGGTGATTAGGAGACTGGGAATCTGGGGAACTAGTGTCTGCATTGTCTCTCTGCACATTTATAAACCATTGCTCATAGACATCCACACACAGGGTTGACAAAATTGCAAAACCTGTCATGTAATAAGTGCCACCCTGAGACAGATTGACACCCACAGTGACCCTGGAGGTGAGGCTTATTATTCTCTTCTTAGAGAAAATGAAATTAAAGTTGAGAGTGATTAAGTTTCTCTGAGGCTTCTCTGCTAACCTAATCATTCCGATGATATTTGAATCAGTTCTATGTGGCTCCAAACCATGAAATCTTGGTCCACTGCAGTTATTCTCTTATTATGTATTTGTATCTCCAGAAAAAAGGGGAGAAAACAAGAATTATATTTCAGTTTTCCACTTATTAACAATGACATTATTCTCTCCCTCTCTATCTGGAAAAGGTTGATTAACAAAATAAGTTGAACCCTTCATTCATAGACAATACCAGAAGGACTCAAACTGGAAACTCCACTAAGAAAACTGACCTTTGTCTTAAAATCATTTTTAGCAGATTTAAGGAAAAGAAATCCTCACTTGAACTTAAAACTGAAATGCCTTAGTGAGAGAAGATGCAAGTGACCACTCTCCCAAGGTTAGAGAACTGGTGGTCATTGGACTTAGGCTTGGTTTGAACCTATTGCTTTGAGGTTGGACAATGAATAGAGGCCTGGGAAGGGCATAAACTTGCTGTTTTCAGACTTTCTCTGCTTTTTTTGTAAAATGTATTAGCCTAATAGATGTAGTTCGGTCTTTGTAAATGAGTGTTATTAAAAGTATTGCTATCCCTTAAACCATCATGGTTTTTATAACTAGTGGTCAATCACCTAAGTTTCAAAACTGTACAAGGTTACAATTTATATACTGCAGTCCAGCAAGGTGTCATATACATGTATAAATTATTTTGCTCAATAGTGGTTTTTCAATTTTTAATTTTAATTATTTTTCCCCACAACCATTTTATTATGAGCTAATACAGTGTGTTCGACAGGGTTCTCCAGAGAAACAAAACCAGAATGCTAACAATTGTATATATATATCTATACAGATAGATGTATAACATAAGAAATAAACAGTTAATTAAATTATAAAGCAGTACAAATGACTCAATGCAGCTCTCTCCCGTGAGACAGCTGTAAGACACTGGCAGTCTCTCAAGTCTTGAGGGCTGCCAGGTAGTCCTCTGTAGAGCAATTCAGGCTATCCGGGCACAGGCAGCAAACAGCAAGGCATGTCACCAACAGTCAGCCAGATGACAGTGTCCAACAATTCCCAACTCAAGAGATGTAAATTCCAGTGGTGTGGCAAAGCAGGTCTTGAAGGAACCTCAAATTACAGCCACACAGTTCATGAGTTAGTTGTCCCACAGGTAGTGTAGCCTTTAAATTGAGGCACAGAACAAGCAAGGCAGCCGCACACTGGTCCAATGATCAAAGAGCAAGAGACAAAAAAGGCAAGGCTAGCCTAGCCATTTATCTCTCCACCCTTCAATTAATCCCACATGTGTTTATTGGCTAGGTTGGCACAATAAACTAACTACCTCATAAAGTATCATATTGTTCCATAGTTTTATAACATCAAGCAATATTGCTACCACAGTCAGTTTCAAAACATTCTCTTCTTTCTTGAACTCCTTGATATCAGCTCCCCTTCACCTCCCTCCCCACTGTACCCTCCAGGAGCCCTAATTCTACTTGTTCTCTCACTAGGTTTATCAATCCTGAGTTTCATATACTGAAAACCAGAAAAATATATAACAAATTCAAGAGGCAAAACATTTCTAAGATACACACACTCTCTCACACACACATAAAATATTGAAACACAGATCAGGTCCAATGTGCATCAGAGGGAGGATCAACTGATAAGCTTTTAACCATCCAAGTCAGGTTAATCATTTCGATCTTCAATGCACTCTCAACAGTGTCTTAAATGCTATACTTTTGACTGAAATAATATGATCAATAGAATTGATGTAGAATGTATTCATTTGAATCGTGCTGCTGGAGAAGACTATTGGAAGAAGTATGGCCAAGTTATTCTTTAGAGGCAAGGATGATGAGACTTTATCTCATCTATTTTGGATGTGTGGTCAGAAAAGATCAGTCCCTGGAGAAGGACATCATGCTTGGCAAAGTGAAGGTGAAGCAAAAGCGAAAAGGCTCCCAATGAAATGGATTGACACTGCAGCTGTCACATAGGGTTCAGTCATAGGAATAGTTTTGAGAATGGTGCGGGAAGAGCCAATGTTTCATTCTGTAGTGCATTGGGTTGTGATGAGTTGAAACTGACTCGATGGCACCAAATAACAGCAATCAATCAATAGCATTACTTCATGCCACATGGGGATGATTTATGATGAATACCAATATGGTGTCTGGCTATTAAAAAATAGCCCGAATGGATTACAAAGTTTCAAGGACCTGAACTCACTGTTGACCCAGTGGCTGCGGTGGCCAATGTAGTAGTGTAAGTTGAAATACCCCACCCCACTTTCTGGGAAGGAAATGACCCTTCTTCCAGCTCCAGTTAAACAATTACACAGGAGAGTCGTAACACCCCCCTGTCCCCCAGCCCTTTTGAGGTATTGTTGGATAGTCCTGTGCCCAATCTGTCCCCCTGGGTGGGGAGGGGAACAGAGAGACCCCGCTCAGCACCTGGCCCGATGGGGTCCCACCAAGTGGAGGGGGTGCCTGGGGGCCTGTCTGTCTCTGGTGAGGTCTGTGGCGCAGCATCTGAGGTAAATAAATTACAGAATAAATCGCAGGTGGAGGGAGCGCTTGGCCAAAAAGGGGCCAGGATCGCCACACAACATGTCCAAAGTATATGAGACAATGTCACACCATCCTTGCCTCTAAGGCATGCTCTGGCAGTATTTCTTACAAGACAGATCAGTTTGTCCTTTCAATAGGCCATGGTACTTTCAATATTTTTCTTCAGCACTACAATTCAAATGCCTCAATTCTTCTTCAGTCTTTTTTATTCAATGTCCAACTTTCATATGCATATGAGACAGTGGAAAATAACATGACTTGGGTCAGGTCCATCTTAGTCCTCAAAGTAACATCCTTGCTTTTCCATACTCATTTGAAGAGATCTTGTGCAGCAGATTTACCCAATGCAACAAGTCTTTTGATCTCTTGACTGCTGCTTCCATGACACTGATTGTGGATCCAAACAAGACAAAATTCTTGGCAATTCCAATCTTTTCTCCATTTATCATTGTGTCATCTATTGGTCCATTTGTGAGGATTTTGGTTTTCTTTATGTTGCTGTAATCTTTACTGGAGGCTGCAATCCTTGATCTTCATCAGCAAGTGCTGTACTTACCTGCACATTGACAAGTTGTTAAGAAAACATTTCTGCAATCCTGCTGCCACATTCTTCTTCATATAACCTAGCTTTGCTGGTTATTTTCTCACCATATAGTTTGAATAAGTTTGATAAGAGGATACAACCCTGTTGTACATCTATCCTGATTTTATTTATTTTATTTTTTAATGTAAATATTTTTATTGGGAGCTCTTACAGATATCATAAAAAATCTTTAATTCAGTCATATCAAGCAATATTGTACAATTGCTACCACAATCAGTTTCAAAACATTTTCTTTCTTCTTGAACTCCTTGATATCAGCTCCCTTTTATCCCCTCCCTGCCCCACCCTTATTATTATCCCCCCAGGAACCCTTATTATTCTTCCTATAATAGTTTCTGTGGATTTATTTGCCATATCTTACAGGATTCAATATATCCATTCACATACAATTCTGTTGTTTAATCCCATTGAGTGGGATTATACTGTCATCAATGCTATCATCTCCCTATTCCCCTTCACCGTACTCTCAGGGAACCATTACTCCTGTTACTGTTTCTGAAGGGTCATCTATCTTGGCTTTCATGTATTGAATGATCTTAATTATACAAATGAACATACTAAAATCTAACATGATTTATGAGGAAAAACAAAAACTATAGTGAGGGGAGGAAATATTAAAGAACTCGAGGATAATTATGTAGCTCATCAGTGCTATAACACACCCTGGATTTTTCATGCCTTCCATGTGACCCTTCTGAGAGGGACTGTCCAATTATCTTACAGGTGGGTTTTGGGTCTCCACTACATCCATGCCCCTTCACATTGATTTGATTTCTTGTTTTTGAACTTCTGATACCTCTTCCCATTGACACCTCATGATCACACAGGCTGTTGTGCTTCTTCTGTGTGGGCTTTGTTGCTTCCCTTCTACATGGTCGCTTGTATAACTACAAGCCTTTAAGACCCGCAGACGCTATATCTTTTGGGTTTTTAACAAATCATTTTATTGGGGGCTCATACAACTCTTATCCCAATCCATACATATAGCCATTGTGTCAAGCACATCTGTACATATGTTGCCATCATCATTCTCAAAATATTTGCCTTCTACTTGAGCCCTTGGTATCAGCTCCTCATTTGCCCCCTCTCTCCCCCACACTCTCTCCTTCATGAAGCCTTGATAATTTATAAATTATTATTATTTTTTCATTTCTTACACTGACCAATGTCTACCTTCACCCCCTTTTCTATTGTCTGTACCCCAGGGAGGGGGTTATATGTAGATAATTGTGATTGGTTCCTCCTTTTCCCCCCTACCTTTCCCTTACCCTCTTGGTATTGCTACTCTCACTATTGGTCCTGAGGGGTTTATCTGTCCTGGATTCCCTGTGTTTCCAGCTCTTCTCTGTACCAGTGTGCATGCTTTTGTCTAGCTGGATTTGTAAGGGAAAACTGGGATCATGATAGTGGGGGGGGGGCATTAAAGGACTAGAGAAAAGTTGTATGTTTCATTGGTGCTATATAAGGGGATGTCCAGTTGCCTAGATGTGGGCTTTGAGTCTCCACTCTGCCCTCCCTCTCATTCAAAATGATATGATTCTTTGTTCTTTGATGCCTGATGCCTGATCCCATTGACACCTCATGATCACACAGGCTGGTCTGCGTCTTCCATGTGGGATTTGTTGCTTCTCAGCCATATGGTCGCTTGTTTATCTTCAAGTCTTTAGGACCCCAGATGGTATATATTTTGATAGCCAAGCACCATCAGTTATCTTCACCACTTTTGTTTATACACCCACTTTGTCTTCAGCGAGTGTGTTGGTAAGGTGAGCATCATGGAATGCCAGGTTAATAGAACAAAGTGTTCTTGCATTGAGGAGTTGAGGCCCAATGTCTCTCTGCTACCTTAGTACTAAAACTATAAATATATGCACATAGATCTATTTCCCCATCATCATATATAAATATATTTACATATGTACATGCCTGTATTTTAACCTCTGTAAGTGCCCTTTGCCTCCTGGTTCTTTCCTCTATTTCCTTTTACTTTCCTATTGTCCTACTATCATGTTCTGCCTTCATTTAGCATTCAGTAATTTATCTCTGTAATATCCTGGAGCTATCAGCTTTCTTTACACATTTGCTTATGCACCCATTTTGACTTCTGTGATCATTTCTGGAAGATGAGTATCATCTAATGCCACATTATTAGAACAAACCAGTTTCTAATTGAGGTAAAATTTAAGTAGAAGCCCAAAGTCCATCTATTTAATTTTTCATTTGCATATATATATATATATACACACATACATAAACTAGTACACACATATATATTTTTTTTCTTTACTCTTACCCCACTATAATATTTACCTGTTGTTCACTTCTCAGTAATTCCTCTCATTTACATTTTGATTAATCAAACTCAGCCTGAAAAGCTACACCCTCCTCATCCTCAATTTTAGAGCACAATGTTCATCTATCCTGATTTCAAACGATACACTATTTCCTGGTTCTGTTTGCACAACTGCCTCTTGATCCATGTAAAAGCTCCCATGAGGCCAATGAAGGGTTCTGGAATTCTCATTATTTTCAAGGTTATCCATAGTTTGTTATGATCCACATAGTTGAATGCCTTTGCATAGTCAATAAAACATAAGTAAATATCTTTCTGATATTCTCTGCTGTGAGCCACAATCTATTTGACATCAGCAGTGGTATCCCTTGTCCCACATCCTCTTCTGAATCCAACCTGAACCTCTAGAAGCTCCCTGTCAATGTACTGCAGCAACTGTTGTTGAATGATCTTCAGCAAGATGTTACTTGCAACCTGATGAAGATCTGATTCTGAGAACTTCAGTCCAGCATGCATTGTTCCTATTAGATGACATACAAGGGGTTCTGGAGAATGTTGTCCCAAGGAAAAGTTGTGGTTACCACGAGACCACATGTTCAGTTTAAAATAGCTCACAGGTTTTGTTAAGAGAGGAGGCCTGACAATTAGAGTTTCTTTGAGCTCATGATCCATTGAATTACACAAAGGAACCTTTCTTGCCCCTGTCTCTGGTTCAGCTTTCTACTTATGCTTCTCTGCCCAGTCTCAGAAATATATCACCAGACTTTTTCTCTGATCCATCTCCATGTAGACTTGAACCTCTACCATTTCAGTCGATAGCTGAGCATGTTATATATTTGCACCTCTCAAGGAATTCCCACAAAAGTTAGTGTAGATGAAATAGTGAAAGTAAAATAGGATTATGACAGGATTTATTCCTATTATAAAATATAGGATTTTATTCTCTATTATGTAGTAAGAGTTTCAGACTTTTACCATATTTTCAATCTGAGCCAATTTCTTGACATTTTGTCTTTCCAAAATATTCCTATATCAAGATTCCCTCCTGCTGGTTAGTCCATGCTGCTAATCAAAGAGTGAGAGAGTGCTAGGCAGAAAACATGGTCCTTCCAGGTAAATAAAGCAAGATGCACAGCTAGGGCCTTGTCCCTCTTCCCTTTGTTTAAATGCTTATACAGAGAAAGAAAGAAAGAAAGGAAGGAAGGAAGGAAGGAAGGAAGGAAGGAAGGAAGGAAGGAAGGAAGAAAGGAGTTTATTCTCTCTGGGTGGGCTTCCAGCTAGTTTCTGTTATTTTTTTCTTGTCTAGATAGTTTCCTCATGAAATCCCTTTTCTCTAAAAGGAGGGTTGGCCTCTGGTGCTGTACTTCAAAAACAAAAATCATGACTGTATTTTTGACCAGGCCATGTAGGACAGAAGTAATCCTAGAGTAGGACCATGGGATGTGGGAGGTGAGAAACACAGAAGGAGCTATAAGTCACAAGCTGGTGGGTATGTGGAGGGAGCATGGAGCCACAGGAAAGTAACGGGCTTTGGAGTGACACAGACCTTGCTTGATTCAACATAAAAATAAAAGAAACCATCATCTTAACTCTGCTGATCTGTAGGGTAAGCACTAGAAATTTTCAGGCTAGGACTATACTTGACTTTAGGAGAGTGCAGTAGAGAGTAATTCAAAGAATCTGCTATGAGTAATATTTCATTCAAGATGTTCAGGTTTCATCACTTCCAGTACCTTAGCTAACTTAACTTCCCTGATCCCTTTCTCAGATATAAAAGAGGATTATCATGAAAATTAAATAAACACATGTAAGTGTTCAAAAATGTTCAGTTAAATAGAAAGTTTTGTTTCTTTACCATAAAGCTATATGCCCTACTACCCTGGCTAAACTAGCTAAGATTTTCTGTCTAAAACAGGTTTCCTGCTTCAAACTCTTAAAATTTAATTTTGGATCATGCATTATGGCAGCCATTAAGGATCCCGCAATGATTTTACAGATTTTCAGAATGACTTGCCTTCGAAGGACAAATTCCAGGTGTTGGAAGGAAGGTGTCATTGACAAACCGTTCTTTGTTTGCACCTTCCATCCCGAGACTCCTATTTCTGTGCGTGTAGAACTACGTAAAGGGTGGTTGTCTGACTGGTGACCTCTTTCATACTTGCTAACGTATTGTCTGTGAGGCTTCTGTAAGGCAGTACTGTGAGGAGCTCTGTTACATTCATGGACATATGTGCAGCCTTGTAAATATGTACAAATATACCTTGTCAGCCTATATATATTCATGAGTAAAGCTCTATTTGTCTTCCCACAGTGGTTGATCCTTCGTGTTCACCTTAAAAGGGTTTTCTATTGTTAGGCTGAAAGTCTAGCCACAGAGGGGTTCTGTTCCAGACATGGAGAGTGAGTATAGTTTTGGGATTCTCACAAATTTCTCTACATTATGCCAATGAACTTTGATATTCTTCAGACTATGGTCCTGAATGAACTTTGATGTTCTTCAGACTGTGGTCCTGAATGCCAAGGTCCAGTGACTCATTTCCCTGATGTCTCTGGTTATAGCAATATAATTTCCAAATCTTTGCCTCTTGTATGCTCTATGATATTCAAGGACATATTTGCAGGCTGCAGTATTTAAAAATATACTTTTTCAAACATATATATTCACGAGTAAAGTCCTATATGCCTTTCCACATCTGTTAATCTTTCAAGTCTATCTATGAATCTACTCATGAAAAAAACAAAACAAAAAAGCTCGCTGCCATGGCGTTGATGCAGACTCATGCATGCTGTAGTACAGAGGAGAACTGCCTCTGTAGGGTTCTGAGATGAACTCTCTGTGGTAATAGAAAGCCTTATCTGTCTCCTGTGAGAGGCTGGTGGTTTCCAGCTACTGACCTTGCAGTCATCAGCTCACTGCATAGCTGCTATCCCACCTGACTTCCTAGATTGTGTTTTATTATTATTTCAGGATTGGGCATGTCATTTTTATCTATGTTGCCTTTAACTGTGGTGCTCCTGCAGGTTTTCCCTTGCCTTGGTAATTCTTTGTTGACTTCCTTCCTATTGAATATTGTCTTACCCTTTACCTAAGTTAATATGTGTTTACCCTCTAGTTAGAAATCTGATCTTACTTCCCCCTCTCACTGCTAGCAAACATAGAAAACATATTTCTATATGAAAACCTTCCCTTATTTTTTAACATTATTTGCCTATGCAATCACTAGTCATTTGTGATTGATTATAGCGGGCTGTGGAATAAACCATCAAGTGCTCATATGTAAGTTCAAGTTGAAGCTGAAAAAATGAAATCCAAAATATGACCTCAAGAAGAGACTTGAAACATTGAATACTAGTCACAGAATACTGTATGAGCTGTGGGCTGATATCAAGAACATCATTCATAGAGAAAGCAAAAGGTCATTACAAAGACAAGAAGAGAACAAAGTGGACATCAGAAGAGACTGAAACTTTCCCTTCATCATAGAGTAGCTAAACAAAGGAAAGAAATGATCCAATCAAAGAGTTGAACAGAAAATATCAAAGGGTAGCTTGAGGAGAATAGTAAAATATTAAAATGTGCAAAGACCTACAGTTTTTGTTGTTGTTATTACTTACTGTCAGTTCCAAGTCATAGGGACCCTATATACAAAACATGACATGGTCTTATGACGTGCTCACAATTGTTCTTACATTTGAGCTCATTGAGGCCACTCTGTCTCCTTGTGTTATCTTGTCTAAGATGTTCATCTTTTGCATTGCCTCTCTGCTTTACCAAGCATGATTTCCTTCTCCAGGGACTTAAGTCTCCTGATAACACACACAGAGCACATCAGACAAAAATCTCTCCATCCTTGCATCTAAGGAGCATTTTGGATGTACTTTAAAGAGATTTGTTTGTTCTTTTGGAAGTCTATGGTACTTTCTATATTCTTTGCCAGCACCACAATTCAAATGCATTGATTCAGAGTTAGAAAACCGAAAAGGAAGAATACACTCAGCTTGTGTAAGCTTAAATAGCTGAATAAATCCCTCAAGTCTCGAGTTGCAATATTGAAAGACTCTATTGGAAAAAATGTTGAATGATTCAAGAAGATTCAGAAAAAGAGAAAAAGAATACATAGAGTCACTGTACCAAAAATAACTAGTCTACATTCTGCCATTTCAAGAGATAACATTTATGGTAAAAAAGCAACAATACTGAAGGAAATAGTCCAAGGTACATTGAAAGTATTAGCTAGAAACCAGGATCCAGGAATTGATGAAATATAAGCTGAAGAAACACTGGAAGAACTTACTTGTCTCTGCCAGCCAGGACATTTGAAAGACAGCTACCCGGCTCACTGACTTGAAGAGGTCAGCATTTGTACCCAGTTCAAAGAAAGATAATCCAACAAAGCACAAACATTGTGAAACAATATTATTAATATCACATCCAAGTAAAATTTTACTTAAAACCATTCAACAATGTTTGCAGCAGTACATTGACATGTAGTTAGAAATTCAGGCAGGCTGACTTCAGAAGAGAACAGGGAACAAGGGATACAATTGATGATGGTAGATGGGTATTGACTGAAAGCAGAGGATACCAGAAAAAATGTTTACTGTGTTTCATTGACTCTGCCAAGGCATTCCACTATGTGAACCGTAACAAAGTCTGGATGGCCTTGAGAAAAACAGAAATTTAGAACATTATATGGCACTCATGTGGAACCTGTCCATGGATCAAGAGGTAGCTGTGGGAACAAGACAAAGGAATAGAGAGGACTGTAGGGCAGACAAAAGCTCAAGACATGATGTCCCCTTGATGGAGCATACCATGACAGAGAACAAAGCCCCTGAGGAGCCCCCAAAGAGACTGCAGCCTCGAAGGGGCAGTTCCCCAAATCCCCAGGACCGGTGGGGAGATAGTCATAAAGGTCAGCAGACAGACCTTGAACCATGTATGACTCTTTGTTATTTTTTGCTAGTGTTTATTATTATTATTTTTCTCTTTTATTCAATCTTTTGTTTTGTATCTGTTATTGTTGGTTTGCCTACCTATATAAGACAGGCATGGGAAGCAAGCCCAAGGAGAAAGCAACAGGACTGACAGTTCCGGAGGGACTTGGGAGGAGGAGGAGGCAGGGAAAGAAAGCAGTGAACAAACCTCGCCATGGTCAGGGGAACCATTAAGGAATTAAAATTAACAACGAGGAGGATGTAGAGATCCTGATGGTGTTGAAGCAACAGCAACCTAGCTGAGAGGAAATTACGAAAAGGCAGAAGAAGGATAAGTGTGATGGTGGGGCAGGAGGAAGGTAAAAGAAACAGAGGAAAGATTTAGGAAGCAAAGCTACGGATAGAGGTATAAACATAGGTGCACACATATGTAAATATGTTAACTCCTAAAAATAGAGGTATTGACCTATGTATATATATTTATATGGCAATACATTGAGGTAGTGGACAGGCCTTACATGATCAATCCCTGCCTCAGTGCAAGAACAACCTGGCATTCTGTGATGCTCGCCCTCCCCACATGATTGCTGAAGACAAAATGGGTGCATAAGCAACTGTGGTGAAGAAAGCTGGTGGTGCCCATCTACCAAAAGATATAGCATCTGGGGTTCTAAAGGTTTAAAGTTAAACAAGCAGACATCTAGCAAAGAAGCATCAAGCTCACATGGAAGAAGCACATCAGACTGTGCAATCATGAAGTGTTGATGAGATCAGGTAACAGGCATCAGAAGACCACAAACAAAAATATTATTGAGACTGAGGAAGGTTGGAGTGGAGTCCCAAAACCCATCTGTAGACAATGTGACATCCCCTCACAGAAGGGTCACAAGGAAGGAATCAGTGAACCAAGGTGCAGTTTAGCACTGATTAAACACAATATTCTTCTGGTTCCTTGAGGCTTCTAGGGCACAAATTCACTATTCCACTCAAGTGCGATGAAAAACATCTCGGTGTTTAGATCACTGGAACTACATTTTTTTAATACCTTTAGCCTTTCTAGTTTCCAAAAGAACTTAGGAAATACACGTTTATCTGGGTAAATCAAATAGTAACCAGAAGACACTAGGATATGAGCAAAGTGCATCCCAAAGATAATTTATTCCATCTACAAAATAATGTTCATGTTAACATTTGACCTAATAGCTTAGTTATTATTTTATCTTGTGAATCTTGCACAGGTAGCATCTTGCTCTTTGGGTTTGGATGCTAGGATGTTTAATTATTTGTCTCACAGCATCAGCATAGCAAAGGTAGACTCATGGCTTGCATTTTTATATTCATTGTACTGGGAAACTGGCAAATATAAAATTATGTATTAAAATAAAGAGAATATAAATGCAGGGAAATATTAATACTTGTTTTAATGATACATTTTCTCTGTTACCCAGAATGTAACCAATGAAACTAATAATTTAGGGTTTGCTCTTTAGAGATTTTCCTCATTACATGAATCTTTTTGTTTACTTTGAGGTTCGGGTCATAGAGAGTATGAGACCAAGTCTTTTCAGAATGTGTTCATCAGAGAATGCTAAATAGGATGGAGTGTCATTTCTTTGGAAACCATAAAGCTCTTTTCTACTTTATCCAAAGAGAAAAATATAGCCAAATTACTCTCAAATTTTATTTTGATTGTCGCTTATGGAGAGGGAACAGGAAGATCATATTTACACTGTTCTGTAGGTGCCGGGAATATACTCACTCACTTACTCATTTACTGCCAGAATCAAGTTGTTTCTGACTCACAGTGGCCCCTGTAGGACAGGGTAGAATTGCGCCATGGCTTTACCTAGACTAACTCTTTAAGGACTTAGAAAGTCAAGGGAAATAGAGAAAAGAGCTGGGAGGGAAAGGGCATTTATAGAGGTCTAGAGAAAGACATGTACATATTCAAATATCTTTATATATGAGGATGGGGAAATAGATCTATGTGCTTATATTCATAGGTTTAGTATTAAGATAGCAGAGGGACATTGGGCCTCCACTCAAGTACTCCCTCAATGCAAGAATACTTTCTTCTATTAAATTGGCATTCTATGATGCTCACCTTCCTGACACAACTGCTGAAGACAAAGCGGGTGAATGAGCAAGTGTGGTGAAGAAAGCTGATGGTGCCCGGCTATCAAAAGATATATCGTCTGGGGTCTTAAAAGTTTGAAAGTAAACAAGAGGGCATCAAGCTCAGAAGCAACAAAGCCCACATGGAAGAAACACAACAGCCTATGCAATCACGAGGGGTCAAAGGGATCAGGTATAAGGCATCATCAGAACAAAAAATCTTACCATAGTGAATGATGCGGGGAGTGCGGAGTGGAGACCCAAAGCCCATTTGTAGGCCACTGGAGATCCCCTTGCAGAGGGGTCTCGGGGAGGAGACGAGCCAGTCAGGGAGTGATGTAGCAATGATGAAAAATACAACTTTTCTCTAGTTCTTAAATGCTTCCTCCCAGCTCCCACTATCATGATCCAAATTTTACCTGCAAGTCTGGCTAGACCAGAGGATGTACACTGGAACAGATATGAACTGGAAACACAGGGATTCCAGGGCAGATGATCCCTTCAGGACCAGTGGTTGTGAGTGGCGATACTGGGTGGGTAGAGGGAGAGTAGGTTGGAAAGAGGGAACCGATGATAAGGAACTATATGTGACTTCCTCCCTGGGGGATGGACAACAGAAAAGTGGGTGAAGGGAGATGTCGGACAGGGCAAGATATGACAAAATAATAATTTATAAACTATCAAGGGCTCATGAGGGAGGGGGGAGCAGGGAGGGAGGGGGAAAATGAGGACCTCATGCAGGAAGCTTAAGTGGAGAGGAAATGTTTTGAGAATGATGAGGACAATGAATGTACAAATGTGCTTTACACAATTGTTGTATGTATGGATTGTGATAAGAGTTTTATGAGCCCCTAATAAAATGATTGAAAAAAAAATAGGACTTAGAAAATGTCATTCACCTCCAGAGTGGCGGGTGGTTTCAAACCACTGATCTTGTGGTTAGCAGCCCAATTCATAACCACTATGCCACCAAGCGTCCTCAGATCTTTGCTAGGCTTTATCTATCTATCTATCTATCTATCTATCTATCTATCTATCTATCTATCTATCTATGTTTATCTTTGTTAACTACTGCCAAGTAATCATGGCAACTGGTGCACAACAGTACAATAATTCCTGGTCCTGTACTGTCCCCATGATGGTGTCTAGCTCGAACGTATGATACATAGGGTTTTCAGTGTCTAATTTTCAGAAGTAGATCACCAGACTCTCCTTCCTAATATGTTTTAGTCTAGATTCTAGAAGCTCTGCTAAAACATCATCATAGTAATTTGCAAGCCTTTACTTAAAGACAGATAGTAGCTGCCCATGAAGTGCATTAGCCAGGAATTGAACCTGGTCCTGGAAGGCAAGGATTTCACTGCATATGCCATATATACCATATATACTCGAGTGTAAGCCAACCTGAGTATCCTATGAGGCACCTAATTTTACCACAAAAACTGTATTAAAAATGTGCTGAAAAACTCAGCTTATACTCAGGCAGATATGGTCCTTTTAACCTAACATAACCATTCCAACAACATTTCAAGGTATGTTTTTATTACCTATGCTTTATAGATGAGGAAACTGAGGTACCAGATTCCTTAATGTTTTGGATAAGGTCTATTTAACTTTAATGTGCACAGTATTTCTACCACATGGCACTGCTTTCTATGAGAGTATTAGTCTGTTATTGAATAGGGCTAGATCTACCCAGCAAAGTTAGAAGGATTGTGCCAAGTCTAATATAAGATCAAACATCAGAGTATAAGGGTATCAAAGTTAGTTCAGGATAACTAAGAACCAGGAGATTCAATATTGAGTGTCTTAATGGGCAATGTGGACATGTTATCAAAATAGACTAGTCCCTGGACAAGGATATCATGATTGATAAAGTGGATCAGCAGAGAAAAACAGGAAGGTCTCTTGGTGAGAGGGATTGACACACTGGCTGAAACAGTGGGTTTAAACACAGGAAAACTTGTGAGGGTGGTTCATTCTATTGTGCATAGGGCTACTATGAGTCAGAACTGACTCAACGGCGTCCAGCAACAATAAACACAAGTAGATAGAGTGATACTATGACTACTAATCATAACAGTGGTTCTTTACATTTAAATAGTGCCTCACAAGTTGCAAATTGCTTTCATGAGCATTAGTTAATTTATTGTTATAGAAATATTGTGACCTACTTAGAACAAGTTTTATTATCTCAAGTACGTAACTACCTTCCTTTTCTTCTTCTTCACGCCATTCCTTCTTCCCTTTCTTTCTTTGTTTTCTTTTTCCTTCCCTCCCTCTCACTGTTTTGCCTTGTCCCCTCTCTTCCTTCCATTCATATGCATTTTATTGTGTAGCCATGTGTCAGATGTAGTTCTGGGTATTTCTGGCAGGACAAGAGACTGAAATCCTGGACTGAGAAGTTTGGAGTTTTGTTATGAACTTAATTAGAAAATGTATGTTTTAGAACATATTCATTTATAGAAATAATCTTGATGGCCACAAAATTAATTGTACTTCTGCTGATGTACAAGCTAAAAGAAGAAAAAAATCTAAATCTTGAATGCATTTTCCCTAGTCTCTACTGAAGCAACTTTGTCATTTGCTTGGGATCAAACATGTATAATCTGAGTATATTCACAGAACACACTCAGTGTCCATATCCTAGACTAATAACCAGTTTTACCTGCTACCAGAGATGTGAATGAAAACAAACATCCACTGCCATCAAGCCGATTCTGACTCTGTGACACTATCGAAAAGGGTAGCACTGTTCCCATGGGCTTTCGAGACTAAGGATGGGAAGGCAGCAGCATTGAGACACCAGTTCTCCGTGTCATTATGACCACTCACAGCTTTACCTGTGCCTCTACATTTTAAGTCTGCTTTATATTAGCTTCCTAGAAAGCATTTACTTGATATTCACTGTGGTGTTTAATGATTTGTGAAACCCACACTTATACAGCTTGCCACTCACAGTTGCCAGTTACAAAGGTCTCAGGCTGTGAGTTCTTTGTTTTGTCTCTAGAGCATGGCCTCTTCACCATCCTCTTGCAAGTTTTCTCTTCTTTCCAGGTGTATTATTTATGAAATCTCATAAAGATCCTGCCTAAGAAAACACTAGAAGCATTTATGGCAACATTTCAATGTTTCTATGTGTGTGGCACTGGTGAGCTTGCACGGTATTTTCACATTTAATTATGATGTGCTATGTGAGAGAGCCAGGGTACGTTTTTACCTTTTACCTGTTGTAGATAAGCAAGTTCGTATGTTGCGGGCTGATGAATGGCAGAGCTAATATTTGAAGTCAGGTCCTGATTCTGTCCAAAGAGGTAACATTATTAAAGGAGCATGTGCTAAAGAAGCCTGGTGTTCAGATCTAGAAAAATATGGGTTTGCAGCCTAACTCCAGAGTGTCATTGAGGAAAAAAAACATGTCAGAGTGGATGAAAACAGTAATGACATTTGCAAATTGGGAACTGAAAGGAAAGATCAGAGGATTCTTAATTTAGTGATGTAGGGAGGAGACAGTTCAGGGAGGTTTTATGAGTACATATAAGGAATTTCCTTATAAATCATGTGATTAGTGGATATTAAGTGGTAACTGAGTGTGGGTGCATCTGATAGGTAGGAAAATACAAGGAGCTACCAATAACAGTTAAGGGATTGGCTGACATGTAGGCAATGGCTATCATGTTGTTGCATCTGGCCTTGTAGCAATCATGTGACCATTCTTGCTTGAAATAAGGGAAGGCATGCATAATTCTTGAGTAAATATCTCTTTTGAGAATTGTTTAGGATCCTCTGCTATGAACACGGTGTATTCCTAAGCAAACAAAAACTCTTAAGCAAACAAAATCACGTTCTTCTCCAAAACTAAGTAATTTTCTCAGGGTAAGAGGAGAATTACAGATATTTCTCAATGCAGTAGTTAATTTTGATTCAAAATATTTGGACTCCACATAGTCACTGTCTCATGTTGGAAGCTCTCAATTGATTTTGGGTTGCTCTAAATACTTCACATATTATCTATTGGTCAAGTCGATTCTAAACTTTAGTTTGTCTGTCTGTGAAGCAGGCCTAATATATAATGCACACCAGTAGGATGACTGTGTCAGTAACAAAGAAAGGGCAGAGGACAGCAATAGGTACAAGGCATTTGTTTAACAAAAGGAAGTTCTTTCTTGCACTCGTATCCTCAGTTCTGATCTGCCTAGTATCCCAAACTGAAGTGAACAGCTCACATTTCGGGCAACAGTATGAATCCATTTTCAAAATTTAAAAGGATAAACATTTTTAAGAGAAAATTATTTTACTCTATTTGGAAAATTGCTCAAAGTTTGGAAGAATTCAGGGATATTTAGGACAAAAAGTAAATTTGCTTGTGGTTGTATTTGGTCTGATCTCTGTTTTAGATGTCGCCACATGAAGACATAGGATGCTATCTGGAAATACTCATCATACTTAAATACAGCCTCGTATGTCATTGATGGTCTCAGCTCCCACATAGCCACTAGAAGAATTTACAGGCTCGTGGGTCACTTATACACTTAAACACAAACACACTTACATCTGCAGGCCTTCCTTCTGGATGAGGCCCAATGAAAACATCCCTTGGTTCTCCTGATGGAGCTCTGGTGGTGTGATTGTTACGCATTGGGTTGTTAGGAGCAGGGTAGGCAGTTCGAAACCACCAGCAGCTCCAGAGGAGAAAGACTGGGCTTTCTACTCCCCTCAACAATTACCATCTTGGGAACCCAAAGGAGGTCACTGTCCATCAGCATTGACAACATGGTAGTTAGTTTGGCTCTCCTCCATAGTCAGCCTCATCTTTTTGCTCCAGTGTTTCTGTGAGTACAATCGTCCCAAATTGCATGCATGGGTATATATGTGTTTTCAGTTAACTAGTTATAAGGCAATTTAAAAATGAAGGTAATTTGAAAGGAAGGTAATTGCTTTAAATGGCTATCTGTATTTGGAATTATCAATCCTGGCAGATGCGTGAAGAAAATCAGTATTACTTTATGATTTATAGCTGTCTTTCAAGTGTTAACAATGGCTGATAAAAGACAGCCCAATGTTCTGGAGATGATAGCAATCTGCAACATGCTGTACTAGTAGCTCTAGTACTTAAGCTGGGGGCACTTTTGAGGTTTGAGCAAAAAACTCAGATGGTGTGCTTTTGAGCTCAGATGTGACTTAACTCCAAAGCTCGAAGGCTGCTGTGGATTGAATTATATCCTCCCGAAATATGTATATTTTAAATTCCTATGCCTGTAAATATTTGGTAATGTGTTCTCTTTGTTATGTTAATGAGGTGGAATTAGTGGAATTGGATCAATCTCTTTTGGAATATGATGGGGTGAGATAGATGTCAAAGAAATCTCCCAGGAATCACGAAAGAGAAGCTAAAGAGAAAAGGATCTTCTTCTAGAGCAAACAGACAGACAGGCTTCCTCTAAACCCAGCACTCTGAATTTGGCTTTCTGCCTCCTAAATTGTGAGAAAAAAAGTTTCTGCGTATTAAAAGCCATCTAATTGTTGTATTGACATGATGGAAGCCCTAGACATCTAAGACAAAATTTCATTCCAGAAGAGTGAGATACTGCTCTAGGAAATGCCTAAAGTGTGGAAGCAGTTTTGTACTTGAGTCATGGGTAGAGGACTGAGCTAGTGGTGGAATGGTTATGCATTGGGCTGCTCACTTCAAGGTCAGCAGTTAGAAACCACCAGCCACTCCACAGAAGAAAGAGGAAGGAGCATTGGCAGCATAGGAGCTATGTGTTGGGCTTCGATCAGAAAGATCAGCAATCCAAAACCACCAGCTGCAATCCAAAACCACCAGCTGCAAGCCACTGTGGGTAAAAACTCCTGAGTTCCAGAAACTCCCAGGGGCAGTTCTACTTTGTCCTTTAGGGCTGCTGTGAGTCAGCACCAACCTGATGGCAAAAAGTTTTGAGTTAATGAGTAGATAGTAAAAGAATTTTAAAGTTCCTAATAGTAAAAGCCTCAAGTTTTTTGAAGAAATTGTTAATGGAATTTTGGACATCAAAGGCAGTTCTGGAGAGAGCTAAGAAAGCAGCCAGTGGTACCCTGTTTCCCTGAAAGTAAGACATCCCCCGAAAATAAGACCTACTTACAGTTTTGCCTCTTGCTGAAATATAAGGCATCCCCCCAAAAATAAGCCCCCCCCCGAAGCTATCATAACTCTGGTCTCTGGACCGTAACAATGGGCGCTGCCACGCAGCTCACTGTTGGCTGCAGCACAGCTGGACCAGACAGGAAGTGTGAGGTCTCTTTTAATAAGACAATAAACAATAAATGTGTACCATATTCTTCTTTATGGAAAAATAAGACATTCCCTGAAAATAAGACCTAGCACATCTTTGGGAGCAAAAGTTAATATAAGACACTGTCTTATTTGGGGGGAAACAGGATATGGAGAATGTCCCTCCTTAGAGAATGTCCCTCTTTAGAGAACATCAGCAACATCCTGTTGCTAGAAATGTAGACAAAATGTAGACAATATGTAGACAAAATTTGTCTACAAAATGTAGACAAATGTCCCTCCTTAGAGAATGTCCCTCTTTCGAGAACATCAGCAACATTCTGTTGCTAGAAATGTAGACAATAAATAATGTTTTGGTGAGGTTTCAACAGTAAATCATGAACATGTGGTTGGACAATGGAAGAAGGACAGTGGTTCTATGCAGTGCCAAAAAAAACTTGTCTGAATTATGTTGAAATGTTTGGTGGACGAGATAATCTGTCAGTGATTAACTTGAGTATCTGGCTGATGAGATTTTTAAGCAAGATTTTAAAGGAGCCATCTGTTTTCTTCTTGCTGCATATAATACAATGTGAGAGGAAAGAGACAGGCTTCAAAATGAACCACGCAAAAGAGGGACAGAACTCTTTGAAATTAAGAACATTTGTCCTAGAACATTCATGAAGGATGTGGTTACATTATCATTACTTAAAGCAATGAAGCCTGTAACGAGTAGATCCAACCAGCTATCACAGCAGAAAACTCATGAGCTTAGATGGAAGGACACAGAGAAGAAGGAAAAGAAAGAAAACGACTTTTTGGAAGTCCACAGGCAGGAAACAGCTCAAAGGGACTTCATCTGTTGACCTTTTTCTTTGGTGGGTGAGGTGGGGGTGGGGGGCTGAGATGAATTTGTTTGCCACTAAAGACTCCAAGTCCATTTCAATTTTACTTTCCTTCCTCTTCTTTGTTTTTCCTTAGTGTAGCAATACTCACTCTCACTGCCATCAGTTGATACTGACCCTGAGGATCAGGGTAGGACTGCCCCTTTGATTTTCTGAGCCTGTAACTGTTGGCGGGAGGAGGTACCCCATCTTTTCCTTGGGAAGTAGCTGGTAGTGTTAACTGCCTAACGTGTGTATCACAGCCCAGTGCTTAACCACTATGCCACCAGACTCCTTTTCTAACAATGGTGTAACTAAATACTTATCTTTGTAAGGTTGACCGAGTTTGCTAAGCTTGATGTTCTCTAGCTTTGTCCATGTCTTGTGGTGTTAAAAAGAGGTCAATTAAAAAACATATTGATGCATAAAATTCCATAATATGAATGTACCAGAGTTTGTTTTTCCATTCCTCTATAAGTGGGATTTGGGGTTGTTTTCATGTTTTTGCTATTAAGGAGATTGCTGCAATAAACAGATGTGCATGTGCCTGTTTGTGCTGTATTCTTGAGTTCTTTAGGCATCTTTTGAACTTCAAAAAGAGCAAAGTATCATCCTTGGAGCAGCTTGGA
The DNA here is from genome assembly GCF_000313985.2 of Echinops telfairi. NCBI lineage: Eukaryota > Metazoa > Chordata > Mammalia > Afrosoricida > Tenrecidae > Echinops > Echinops telfairi. Next base: position 9,503,553 of record NW_022107407.1, on the reverse strand, counting down.
GGTCAGTAGGCCTGTTGGAAGGAGCACAGAACATGGTAAGCAAGGCCTCTTAGCTTCAAAATAGTGTCCTATGGTCCGAGGAGTTGAATCTTCCTCTACTTAGTTCCAGAATGCAAAGTTGCTGTTAAAGTGTGACAAGGATTCTAAATCGATTTAAAGAGGGATTGGGAGTATCTTTAATAAATAATGCTGGGAAAATTGGATATCTACATGCAGAAAAATGAAGCAGAATCCATACACAAAACTAGTTCACTATGGAGTACACTTGAGCAGTAATAGCTTTAACAAGCAACAAAAAAGTTGATGAAATAGATAATTGGAACCTTGTGAAAATTAAATACACCTGTTCATCAAAGAATTTTATTTGGAAATGGAGACAAAATCCTACATACTGGGAGAGGAACTTTCATGATCCTTTTATATGATAAGTGAACTAATACACACACAAACACAATATAAACACAAACAAATTAATGAAAATTGAACAAGCGATGGAATAGATGTTTTTAAAAAGAACATATTCAAATGGTCAACAAGCATATGAAAATATGTTCAATGGCATTAGCCATTAAGAAGATGCAACTCAAAACCAAAATGTTGAGCAAAATAAGTCCACTCACTGTGAAAAGACAAAACTATATGATTTCACTTATTCAAAATAGAAAGCTATATAGAAACCAGATTATTAGTGGTTTCCATGTGTATGGAGAGAGGCAAAGAGTTTTTGTTTGGGAGGCATGGGGTTTATAATTAGGAAAAATGTAGTTATAGTTGCTGCACTTACTGGAGAGTGTAATTATTATCATTGAATTGAACGTGCAGGCTGTTGGATAGGTTTTGCGGCATGTATTTTCAACACATAACAATCGGGAGAGCAATCAGACAGACACAGCAATTTCAGCATTTCTGACTGTGCCAGGCATTGTGTTAAGGACCAGGGAAATAAAAAAAAAGAGTCATCAACATTAACAGTATAGAGGATACCTGCAAACCATTTAGAAATATTGAAGTAAATATAATATTTTAAATAATTATCTGATCTTTAAGGAAGTGGAAAGAACACATTCAAGGCTCAGAACTAAAGTTAAATCTGAAATCCATAATGGAAAGCCCTTAAAATCTGTTCTATTCATCCTCAGCGTGGACAATATAATTACTGTGGATAGTACTTAGGACCTTAGGTTGTAATACCAATTAAAGTGATCATGTTCTGGTCTTGTGTGAGGTGAGGAAGTAGCTTTGTTATGTCTGAATAAAACATCATGAAAAGAATAACTAATAATAAACCCACCCTCATTTATTAGGAGATTAAAGTAAATACTAGAAAACAGCTTTATATAAACTCTGATGCAATCTATTTAGGAAAATAAAACAAAAAAGCTGGAAGCAAGCTACAAAGATATTTTAGAGGTATAGCATAGCATTTGTACTTGTCTAGATTCCAGAGACTAAGACTCCGGATCATTACACAGCTGGTGCCTAGAAGGTTGGAGATTGGATGTACCTGTCTGACTATGTCTGATATCAGTCATTCTGTTTACAGTACTCTGTAGCTATCTTCAGTATTCGCCAATACATTGCTGACAGACCATAGTCATTATTATGTAGTTGACTGAGGAAATAACAGACTAGAACTTGGGGGTCAGAAGAAACGTGGAGAGAACAGGCCACAACTCTTGGCATTAGCATATCAGGATCAGGAAGGATGTATGCAGAGTGTGAAGCTGAGAGCACATCGCTCCCTTCTTCCATGCAGGATATCAAGCGCAGACTTGTCAGCAGGCAGGCCTTTCTTTCTTGGGCATGAACACCCCTCTCAGATGTCTGCCTCTTCTCTGCCTTCTCACTTCCATCTCTACTCTCCAGGTCACAGCCCACATAGCAGCTTGCTCAGATCTCAAATCTTCTTGCCAGAGTCGCTTTCTGCTGTCACTGAATTTGCCCCACGGCACTTCCAGGCCTGCCGCTGTCTCTTCCAGGCCTCTTGCTCTCTTCCCTTGCTTGTGGTACTGCGCTTTTAGAAGGTTCTCTCCTCTCTCTGTTGTCTGCTGCTTCTCTCCTTTTCTGTGCCTCAGATAACCTCACAGCGTTTGTTTGCTTATAAAGGCAAACGCTCTGCAAATAACAAGACATGGTCCTCCTAGAGCAGCGGTTCTCAACCTATGGGTCCCGACTCCTGTAGGGGTCGAACGACCCTTTCACAGGGGTTGCCTAAGACCATGGGAAAATACATATTTCCCATGGTTTTAGGAACCAAGACACCGCTCCTCTATCTGTCTCCAGGAGGGTCCGCCCACATGCAGAGATGCCCACATACGAGTACCCGGGGTGAAGACTGTTACCCATGCTACACCATGCTTCAAGACAAAATTTCATTGATTTGTCATTAGAAATAAATATTTCACAATATAGAATGACATATTGTTTTTGTGATTAATCACTATGCTTTAATGATGCTCAATTTGTAACAATGAAAACACATCTTGCATATCAGATCTTTACATCATGATTCATAGCAGTAGCAAAATGACCATTATTAAGGGGCAATGAAAATAATTTTATGGTTGGGGGTCACCACAGCATGAGGAAGTGTATTAAAGGGTCATGACATTAGCAAGGTTGAGAACCACTGTCCTAGAGGGATTGAAAACTCGTAGTCCTGAGAGAAACTCAATTTGCATAGTAAACTGATCCATTTCTACAAGATGCCTAAGAAAGAAAAATAAGATAGATTTCAGCCAAGGGCTAGACAAAAAATGACAAACCATCAAGTTGGTTACCCAGGAAATGCCAATCAAAATAACAAAACCTCTGGAGGTAGAAAACAACCAGAGAGTCCCCTCCTCCCTTTGCTTCTGTAAAGCAAGGCACTCCCAAATGTAGTAGTTCAAAACAACATTTAGTTTACTCATCACTCTGGACTCTGGACTGCGCTCAGAAGGTGACTGGGATGTTCTGAAGCCATTCACTCACACGTTTGATCTCCGGGCTGGGGAGATCAGTGGGGTTCTTTGATGATCTATCTCCAAATGCTATCTACATTATTAGAATAGCCACTTTATGGAAACTGAGCTTCTAAGATGTTAACTACGGGCTTCAAAGGCATGTTCTCCATGAGAACTAGACAGATGACAGGTCCATTTATAATCTTGTCTTAAAAGACACAAATGTATCATTTTCACCAGTCTCGGTGGATGCAGCAGAACCCCATCTAGATTCAAGAGAAGGAAACATATATTTCACGTCTCGAAAAGAATATCCCTAACAGTGTAAGAAATGTATACAGAATAGAGGACCGTGTGTGTGTGTGTGTGTGTGTGTGTGTATGCATAATTATCGTTGGAAAACACAACCTGTTACACATATTCAAGATGATTTTGAAGAACCAAGATTTGCTCAGAAACAAAGTTAAAACAATTAAAATATGTGGAATAATGATGCAGGGATAGAAAATAGGCAAATGGAACAAGATATAAAATCCTGAAGCAAACCCATTCACATAAAAAACATTTTTTTAATAAGCAGCATAAGCAGTATGGCAAAGCAAATCACTGAGTAAAAGATAGGCTATTACATACCAAATACTTTGAAATTGGCTACTAATGTTGAAAAAAGGTTTTTGAGGCAATCATCATTTGTGTGTCAGTCATTCTGAGCATATGATTCCTGTTTTTACAATCCTAGAGAAATTTATTTAAAAGATAAGAGGTCCTTAACTCAAAGTAAATAATAAACAGGTTAAGTGCCAAAGTTAGGCTTTGAATACAGTCTGTATGAACTATACACTTTATATTATGTCATATATAAGAAGCTTTTCCTTAGCTCACAAATGATTTCATGTTTTCCCCTTCCCTTAAATTTCTCTTTGACTTCAACAGTTGCCACATTGCCACATACCTTTCTACTCTTCTTTGAAGCATCAGGCAATCATCACATGCCCTGGAAGCTGTTTGTGATGCTACCCACTTCTGGATAAGAGATATATCCTTCACCACAGTTTCTGTTTTTGGAAGTTTATCATCACATTTAAAACAGACCTTAATAGGAGATAGAAGGCAGATTTCCTGTATTTTATTTCTGTTTTTAAAATAATACTTTATAGAGTTTTGTCAAAAGTTTATACAGAATATTATGTTCCCATTTAACCATTTCACACACAATTTTTCAGTGGCATCAGTTATATTTATCACAATGTGATCACATTCTCTTTAATTGTATTCTGTTCATTTCCTTTCCAACAATCTAGACCTCTGACCTCTACTGTCTCATGTTTGCTTTGGAGTAACTGTTGAACTTTGGGTTTTATACTCTGATGGTTTTTTAAATAGAGCATGGATCTTACAGGTAATTTCCATTATTTTGTGTTCTACTCTGCTATTTTGGTAAAAGATAATCTAAGGAAATGGACTTAGTTCTAGGTTTAAAAAGTGTCTTTGGGCAATATTTTCAAGGAGTTCTGTATTCTCTACTATACCAATCCATCTAGTTTTTTAAAATAAGGATTTGAATTCTGCTCCACACTTTTCTCAAATTCTAGCTAGGATTTATTGTGGTTCCAGTCAGAATGGTCAGAGGTGGTAGCTAGGCACTATCTAGTTCTGCTCTCAGGGTAGGTGAGGATGTATAGACTTGTTTCATTTCTGAACTTTTGGTTACCTTTTTTACTGATGTTGAGTGCAGACCCAGAGTTGTGTCTTACATGGCAACTTAAACGTTTTTAAGATTCCAGCTGCTACTCAGCTCACAAGGGTGTAGATGTTTACTTGTGTTTTACTGACTATGAAAATCCATTCAACTGTGTAGATCATAGAAAAATTTTAGATAACATTAAGAAAAATGGGAATTTCAGAGTGCCTAATTGTAATCATATGGAAGCTATACATGGACTAAGAGGAAGCCATTCAAACAGATCAAGGGAATACTGGGTGGATTAAAATTAGGTCTGATATGTTTCAGGGTTGTGCCTTTTTTACCATACTTATTCAAATTGTATGCTTAGCAAATAATCTGAGTAATTGGACTGTATAAATAATGTTGTATCAGGATCAAAGGAAGGCTCATTAACAACCTAAGGTAAGCAGATGATCCATCCTAGCTTGCTGAAAGTGAAGAGAATTTGAAGTACTTTTTGATAAAGTCAAACACCAAAAACCTTTAGTATAGATTACATATTAATGTAAGGATAATGAAAGTCCTCATAAATTGGTCTACAGGCAACATCATAATAAATGGAGAGAAGGTTGAAGTTGTTAAGGATTTTGGTTTCCTTGGATTCACAATCCATGTTCACTGAAACTACAGTCCAGAAATCAAATGACATATTGCATTAGGCAAATCTTGTGTACAAGACCTATTGAAGTGTTACAGAGCAAAGATGTAACTTTTAGGAATAAGGTGCACTTGACCCAAGCTACTGTATTTTCAGTAGCTGTATATGTATGTGAAAGATAGAAAATGAATAAGAAAGATGGAGAATAAATAAATTTGAATTATGGTATTGACAAATATTATTAAAATTACTGTGGTCTGCCAGAAATACAAACAAATCTGTGTTGAAATATGTGCAGATAGAATGTTCTCCAGAAGTAAGGATTGTGATACTTTATCTGATGTACTTGGGGCATGCTATCAGGAGGGACTATCTCTTGGAGAAGGGCATCATGCTTGGTAAAGTAGAGGATCAGTGACAAACAGTAGGAACCTCAACAAATTTAATTGACAGAGTAGGTGATGGGTGAACCCAAATACAGCAACAATTGTGAGCATGGCACATGACTGTGCACTGTTTCATTACGTTTACATAGGTTAACTATGAGGGGGGCCCTCAGTAAATTCAAACCACTGAAATCTAGTTGATGCTGAATCATAGTGGCCCTACAGGATGGGGTAGACTGCCTCTGTCAGGTTTTACAACTGCAACTCTTTAAGGGAGTAGAAAGCCCCATCCTTCTCCTATGGAAACAACTCTATGGGATTTAATTATTTCTAATAATTGTAGATAAATATTGGGCTCTCTATATGTACAATTTGTTTACTCATGCACTTTAATTGGGCCCTTTTATTTTCAAATTGTGTATAAAGCAACAAGGGACCTAGGTATTATTACTTTTAGGTTTCCATGGAGCATTGGTGGCTGCTAACCTCCAGGATAGCAGTTTGAAACCACCAGCTGTGGGAGAAAGACAATGCTTTCTACTCCCATAAAGAGTTACAGTTTCAGAAACTCACAGGGGTAGTTCTATCCTGGCCTATATCAGGCATGAACTCGATAGCAATGAGTTTGGGTTTATGCTGTGTTCTAGGTATGGGGCTGCAGTTTAAACATAACGTATCTATGAATCTGAATCAACTCAATGTCAGTGGGCAGGATATATACTTAGGAATGGCAAGCTCCTCATTGGGTAGTTTTATTTATACTTTTTTAGAAAGCATAATATTACTTTTCATAGTGGGTGTACCATTTTGCAGTCCCACCAAAAATCACAAGAATTCCAATCTCCCCACATCCTTGCTAACATTTCTTTTAACCATTTGTTGATTTTTGTTTCTTTTTTATCATTGTCATTTTAGCCAGGACACAATATTTAATTGTAGTATTGATTTGCATCTCTCCAATAATATCATCTCATATGTTTCTTGATTACATGGATGTTGTCTTTGGTGAAAATTTTGTCCATAGTTTTTGTCCATTTTGTGGCTAGATTGTTTATATTTTCGTTGTTTATTTGTTGTAATATTTTATATATTTTAGAGATTAGGTCCTTATCAGATAAGTTGTTTCTGAAAATTGTTTCCTAGTGCACAGGTTTCCTATTTACTCCTTTGATAAAGTCTTTTGATGAGGTTTCATTTCTAAAAAATTTGTTTTCTCTACTTATGAATTTGTTGCGTTGTTTACTATTGTACTTTTCTAAAAATTAGAGGTTATAGTTTTCTTCCTAAGTTTTCTTTCAGGAATTTCATGGTGTTTGGTTAATAATTAGGCCTTTGTTTTATTTTCCATTAATTTTTGAATACCATGTGTAGTATAAACCCTGATTGATTTTTCTGTAGAGTTCATTTATTAGAGACTATTTATTCCCCACTGAATGGACTCTAAGCCTTTGTTGAAAATCAGTTGTCCATAGATGGGCTAATGCGGAGAAAAGCAGGGCCCCCAACAAATCATCACTGGTCTGGTAGGCACAATTGTACAGTGGTAATAAGTAAAGACTAAAGTGAAGTCACAGAGAGCATGAGAGGTAGAGGAGAAATTGAAGTAATGGGGTCAGACACAATTCATGGTAGCATGCTCACCTCAACCCCGCTTGGGGGTCCCCTGGGGAGAGCCCAGGACCGAGAGCAGGAGAGAGTCCCATTTTATTGCTAACCAAGGGTTATAACTAGGGGGGGCATGATTACAGGTAACCACATGTCACAAGAAGGGGCAATACAATAGGCATACACATCATAGGAAGGGGATGTACGATAGGCATAAGCATAACAGCAAGGGGATGAGCTAAGGGTGTGCAGATACGAATAGGAGGGACTAGAGGTATACATATGACAAGATGGGCAGACCCTAGATTCATGGTGGCGGCCTAACCTTGATCACCCTTGGGTAGGCTTGGCCTCTCTGGGGTCTCCTACAAGGGAACAGTCAATTACTATCCTTATCAGAAGGGAGTGGGTCCTACTTGTTGTGGGATAAACAGTGGTGACTGCTTGCACTGGATGGCTGATAACCCTTAGGAAGAATAAACCCTTATCTACTTCATATGACCTCCAAGTATATAGTCATTCACAAGGAGCTAAATTTGGCATATATTTGGGGGAGATAACTAGGGAGAAATTCTTGTTTCCCACAGGCTAACATCTGATTTCTCAATTCAATCCACTGGTGTATTTGTCCGGGCACTTTTGGTTATGGTGACTGTACAGTATGTTTGCATATCTGTGAGTGATAGGTCTCACACTTTATTCCTTTTCTTCAATATTGCTTTTGTTATTTGGGGTCTCCTTTCTTTCTATATGGTTGAGAATATTGCTTCGATGTGCACTGGACTTATGTTGTATTTGTAAATCACTTTAGGTAGATTTGACAGTCTGCCAATGAATGAGCACAGGGTATCTTTCCAATTTGTATAGTTCTATTTTATTTTCTTGTTGTAGTGTTTTATAGCTTCCATTATATGTCCTTTATGTCCTTAAGTTGGTTCATTCTTGGGTACTTTAATGATTTGGGGGAAAATGTAAATGATACTGTTTTCTGAATTTCTTTTTCAGAGTAGTATTTGCTAATGAAGGGAGGAGGCCGGCGATATCTTGCTCCCTACCACATTGCTAATTTCTTTTTATCTGCTTTAGCTGTTTTCTGGTGGATCCTTACATTTTTTCCAAGTGCAGCTTCATGTCATCTGCAATTAGAGATAGGTTAGCTTCTTCCTTTCTTATTTAGATACTTTTTATTTCTCCTTTTCTTCATATGGCTATTGTTATAATGTTCAGTACAATGTTGAATAAGTGTGGTGATAATTGGCATCCTTTTCTTATTCTCATTCATAAAAGGGAGACTCTTAGGCTTTCTACATTGAGTATATCATAGGCTGTTGTTTGGATATATCCCTGAATTATATTAAAAAATGACCTTTTTATTCATATTTTGCTGAGAGTTTTTATCAGGAAAAAGGTGTTTTGTCAAATTATATTTCTGCATCACTTCACATAATCATATTTGGTATTTTTTCTCATTTTTTAATCTATGTGGTGGACTGCAACGATTGATTTTTCTAATGTGGAACTACTCTTACAATCCCGATATGAAACCCATGTTAGTACACTGCCATATGATTTTTCATCTTGGAAACCCACAGGGAAAGTTCTACCATGTCCCATAGGAACATTATGGGTTGGAATCAGCTAAATGGCAATGAGTTTGATTTTTTTTTTGCAGCCGTCTTAGATTCTTGTTGACATTTTGTGTCTCTACTTCTCTTCTGTCTGCCTGTTCATCTCTCTGTCTTCCTATCTTTCCTTCCTCCCTTCCTCTTTCTTTTGTCTTCTTTTTTCTTCTCTTCTTTGCTTCTTCCTCCATTTTTTCTTTCCTTCTCTTTTTATCTTTCCTTCTTTCTTTTATGTGACTTCTCCGTTTTAGTGTTTTGCTATATCATTGTTATAGAAAGTTTTCAATAGTGTCTTAACATTACAAAGAAGGAATGGTGGTAACTCTTCACTGGATGCTTAGTGGAGCCCCACACCCAATTCCCTCTTCAAGGCCATTCCTTTGTCGTTGGCTTTAAAAATAAAACAACAGCAGCTAACACAAAAATTGGTTTCTACTGTCTATTTTTTCTTTTTGTAAGGTGCATATTTAAAATTTCTACCTCTGCTTATGCTAGCTTGAATAGGTAGTATGTTTCTAGGATAGTAATCAGTAATGATCTTTATTTCTGTTGGATAAGTAAAACCAAGCATTTAATTTCTGCATTTGGTTATATGCCTCTCCGTGGTTATAGCTCCTTTGATTATATCCTTTCATTTGTCAATCTAGTTACTGATTTATTTTGTTGAAATTTTCCAAACACTAACTTGGGTTTCTCAATTTTTAAAATTGTTTTTCTGGGTTCTATTTAATTTCTGATCTTTTTTTCCCCCTGATAGCTCTGGTTCTTTCTTCTATACTTGTTCAAGTTGTTCGTTTCAGTTAATTATTTTATAGCTTTCTTTTTTTATTGATCTTAATTTCCTTCTGAATATTGCTTTTGATGCATCCCAAAGGCTTTTGTATGTTGTGTTTTAATATTCATTTGATTTTAAGGATTTTGCATTTCACTTTTGATTCTTATATGACCCAATAGTTTTTAAAAGTAATGTAATAGTTTCTATGTGTTTATTTATTTTCCTTATTTTTTTTCCATTGTATATTTCCATACTACTATGTTCAAAAAGGACTTTCTACTATTTTGTTTTAAAATTTTTACAGGCTTGGTTTGTGTGTAGCATGTGGTCTATTCCTAATATTTATCTATAGAACTGGAGGAGAATAGGTTTTGGTTTTTATTTTTTGTACTTCTATTTAAGTACAATATATTTACAGTGTTTTTCATAGACAGCAAGAGGACGGATCCTGTTTCTGAGGCGCTTGTCCACCTGCTCTGCCACTCTACCTGTTTCATGGGTATTTAAGTCATTTACATTTATGGTTATTAGTGGAAACAAAGTATCTATCTCACTTTGTTATTTATTTTCTGAAAGTTTCCCATCTCTTTGTTTTTGTGTTCTTATTGTGATTTGGCTGTTTTCTTGTGATAATCCTTCTTGCTTTCTTCTATTTTTCTGTGTGCTTTGTCTTGATGATTTCTTAGGCAGCATAAAGTGTTATGATCAGTAGTTCAAACCCACCTGGTGCTCCTGGGAGAAAGATGAGGCTTTTTGTTCCTGTAAAGGTTTACAGCCAGGGTGCAGTTAAACATCCATGATACACACAATATTCCTCTGGTTCCTTGAGGTTTCCTCACCCCCCACTATCATGACCCCAGTGCTTATCTTTCACTTCAGACTAGACCAAAGCATGTACACAGATATAGATAAGAGATAAGAACTCATGACGCAAGGAGTCCAGGAACAGGAATGGGAACAGCTATACTAGAAGGGTAGGGGGAAGGAGGGTGGGGAGGGAAATAAGGGTGAACCTATCACAATGATCGACACATAACCATACACCCACCTCCAGGAGGAAGAACAACAGAAACCAAGGAGGAAGGGAGACACCAGTCGGTGCAAGATTTGAAAATAATAATAATTTATAATCTATCTAGGGGTCACGAGGGTGGGGGGAGGGAAGGAAAAAAGGGGAACTGATACCAAGGGCTCAATAGAAAGTAAATGTCTAGAAAAAAATGATGGCAACATACATACAAATATGCTTGATACAATTGCTGCATGGATTGTATATCAATTGTACATCAATTGATTGTATATCGATAAGAGTTGTAAGAGCCCCCAATAAAATGATCTTTTTAGTTAAAAAAAATTACAGTCTCAGAACCCCCTCAGGGCAGTTCTCCTCTCCTTATGTCACTAGGAGTGAGAATTGCCTCCCACAGCACGGAGAGTGTGAACAGATACAGCCCACAACTCAGAGTTGCAACAATGTTAACATATCTACAACAGTTAAAATATGTGCATAAGTCAAAAACATTGGTACAAAATAATATGAACTTCTGTTAAACGAAAATAGCAAAAATTTGAGATATTGTTTCTCAGCATAGCCTCTAAATTATATACCTTAGAAGGTGGTGCTCCCATCTTATCCTGAGAAACACTAGAGGATACTCTTTGGTCTATGACTACTTTTTGTTACAGTTCTTTTTAGTGCTGGTTTAGAAATTTTAGATGCTTGATCTCTGCCACTTAATACGCCTGTGCAGGGTGAGCAGCATGGCATGTAGCTGGGTACAGATATACAGCTCCGCTTTCCTGTGCAGCCCTCTCTGCCTTTCTCTCCTGAGCACCCCTCCACAGATTCTCTCAAGGAACTTGCTGTGGACAGTTAGTCATTGCTGTCCCTGCTGGACTTGCACTTCCTCCAAGTCCTAATTTCCAGCCATTGCTGGCCTCAGTGAGATTCAGCCATACTCTCCCATGGCACCTTGGTGTCTCTTTCTTTCCTCCCAATTACTAGGCCTGCAAACTCCCAAAGTCAATCTGTACATCATTTAAAAATTGGGCTACAGTTTCCTCATCTGCTTTAGATGTGAGAAGTGGGTTCCTCAGTTCTTTCTGCATTGCTCTTGTTCTTGCCCTGACAAGGTTTCTGGACTCATCCTGGCCCCCCAGCACCTCTGCTGTCATCCAGAGTGGTGAGAGCGCAGTCTGTGCTGGTCCCATGGGTTAGTTCCTGTGGGGTTGGGGTGGGGAAGGTAACAGGAAGTGGGCTGTGAGGGTGAGTGAGGGTACGGTGAGGTGAGGTAAATGTGGGTGGTGAATAGAAGTATCCACTTCATCTTGCTCTGCTTCCTCCCATACTCTATCCTTTTAATGATTTTTTGAAAATTGTGAATTAGGTGAGGGGTGGTGACATTTCATACTATCAATTCTGCACTCAACAGTTCAAACTACTCATTGATACCACCCCCTTTCTTTTCCACTCCAGCTTCCCCAATTTCCCTTCTCCTTCTTGTGGAACTCTATTCTTCCTTTCACCCAGTTCTACATCCGTCAGCCTTTTAGCCCATTGTTTCATCTTTTCACCCTTGCCCTCCCTCCCTTGGTAATTCTTAAAGTCAGTTCCCATTTGTATTTATCCTTATAGTAGTAATCTCATACAACACTTATCCTTTTGTGATTGGCTCACTTCTCAGTATTGTGTTCTCCAGGTCCATCCATGCCATGAGATGTTCCATGGTTTCATGAGTGTTTTGTTTGTCCGTCCGCCCCCCCCCCCCCAAGCAATGCGTATGTGGTAGTTACATAATCTGTTGTCAATTTGAGACTTGAGAGTGAAGGAGTGGAGTTTAGCCTGTCAATCTGGTCACAGCTTGATGATCTCATTTGGAAGCGCTAAGGAGATAAATAGCTCACTAGACGGGGACATAAAGCTTATTCTCTGGGAGGCATTGCAGCTGAGAAGACACATGGAGCTATGCTAGTGCCCTGAGCTGGAGGAACAACATGGAGACCCCTGCCAGTGCTGAGACGCTTGTAATGCTACACGATCCACTAGACATCTCACCCCACTGGCCTGTGACCTTCTTGCATTCAGCACCAGTGCATGTGTTCTGTGAGTCTGAGGTGAACTTTATAGGTTGGTATCCACAGAGTCTGAAGAGGACTTTATAAGTTGGTATCGGACATAATATTGGGCTTATAGACTTGATGTGGACTAGGCTGGGATGTTTTGTCAAGATTCAATTGCTCTCAAATATAAAGCTGTTTATAATACACATGAGTGTCCATAAATTTGTATCTCTAGCCTACCCAAACAAACACAGCATAGTATTCCATTGTGTATCTGTATCACCATGTCTTTATCTATTTTTCTACTCATGGGAATTTGGACTATTTCCAACTTCTCCCTATTGTTAACAGTGCTGGAATGAACAAAGAAGTGTACCTTCTCTTCATATTATTGCATTGACTTCTTTAAGACACATCTCCATCAGGAGTATTGTGGGACTGGTCCATACTTTCTCAATCCCAAATGAACAAAAAGATTTGTCATAGTCAAATATGTGATGAAACTGTCAAAGTATAAAAATTGAGCTACATGAAATTTAAAATGGCAACATTTTCATTTAGGTATTAATGTGAAAGATGTATTTAAAGAGTAAATTGAAAGAAAGACCAAAAGCAAATGACCGGCATTTTAGTGTCACATAGATTTCAGATGGCACTTTGATAAAACCATGTCTATCAGGCTGTCATTCTGCTCTTAGAGCCTAAGGCTATTGTTAGTTCTTGCCAACACTCGTCTAGCTTTACATTGCTTCATACACATTCTTCAGTTACTGCACATTCACTGTGAATGCTTTCTGGGCAGCTGTAATTATTTGAAAATAATATGATGCTGAAGATTCTGGTTTTGTTCCCTGAAAGTATTCAGTGATTTCATGTCTCCAGTGACTTGTTTCCCCTTTCTCTGATCACTGCTTTCCCTCATGGGGTCAAATGGTCAAGGAAGGAGAGATTAGAAGAAGGCATGCACAAGAAGATACCTTACTAAGAAGTTTTAACCTCATCTCCTTGAACTTTATAAAGATATTTTTCTTTTGTTTATGAGAATTTTAAAAAAAGCTATTTTTCTATATTGCCTTTTGTGTTAGACCGGGGTGACCAGAGAAACAAATTCATTGACACTCACATATGCACAAGAGAGAACTTCATATCAAGTAATTATGCAACAATAAAGCATCCAAGTCCCGTCCAGATCAAGTCCTTAAGTTTGATATTAACCCATTAATTCCTCTTCAGACAAATACAGCACATGCAATGATGCTGAATGCAGGACAATAACAGGCCAGTGGTGGAAAGTTCTGTGGATCCAATGGCAGAGGACAGAAGTACATGGATTCGGCTGCAATCAGCATGGCTCCATGTGGATTTTCAACAGGAAGGTGTAGCAGAGTGAGTGTGGCCCACCTCTTCTGATGGCAGAATGAAGAGAGGAAGTTTCCAGAATCCTCATCAGAAGGCCATGCCCACAAAGAGAGATCAGGCTGTGACCTGATTGACAGGCTAGACTTTACCCCTTCATTCTTTTCTCAAGCTGACATGAAATTGTGGAACTACCACACCTTTTAATTTTTTTTGCCTTCCTCTCACATTATAGTTACTGATGGCAGTTAAATTAATTTTGCATATGATCTGAGATAAAGATTTGGTTGTTTTTTCTTTTGTGCATAAAAATATGCAGTGGCTGTCCTTTTTCTCTTAGTCTGCCATTCAAGCTAGATCATAAATTAAGCTTTAATATAGTCCCAATTTTGTCCTGAATTTTCTATTCTGTTTCATTGGTCTATAATTTTCATTGCAGCAAAACCATACTGTTTTAGTTACTGTAGTAGTAAAAGAGTTGATATCTGTTAGATCAATTCCTGCAATTCTCCTGCCTACCACATTCTTATTCTTGATCATTATAGAGGTTTAACTATTTCTGAGCCTTTGTTTTTCTATATGCTGTGGCTGTTCAATGCCATTGATTCAGTTCTGACTCATACTGAAAGTGTGTCCAGCAGAATGAAATACTGCACAGTCCTGCCCCGCCCTTATTATTGTTGTTAGATTTGAGCCTATTGTTATAGCCAGCTTATAGCCACCTTTCCATGTTGTATAAAAGACCTATTGGAGTTTTGCTCAGGACTATTTTAAAGAATGTCAGCTGGGATGGATTTATATATAAACATTGTCATATTTTCTTACACATGAACTGGATAGTGCTCCCCATTCACTGTAACATTTAATATTTTAGAAAATAGGAGAGTGAGTCAAATTTACTGACTTAGTAAATTTTTTAAAATCATTTTATTAGGGGCTCATACAACTCTTATCACAATCCATACATACATCAATTGCATAAAGCACATTTGTACATTCATTGCCCTCATCATTCTCAAAACATTTGTTCTCCACCTAGGCCACTGGCATCAGTTCCTCATGTATCCCCTCCCTCCCCGCTACCCCATCCCTCGTGAACCCTTGATAATTTATAAATTATTATTTTGTCATATCTTGCGCTGTCCGACGTCTCCCTTCACCCACTTTTCTGCTGTCCACCCCCCAGGGAGGTCACATGTAGATCCTTGTAATCAGTTCCCCTTTCCAACCCACCCTCCCTCCACCCTCCCAGTATTGCCACTCACACCACTGGCCCTGAAGGTATCATCCGCCCTGGATTCCCTTTGTTTCCAGTTCCTATCTGTACCAGTGTACATGCTCTGGTCTAGCCAGATTTGTAAGGTAGAATTGGGATCATGATAGTGGGAGAAGCATTTTAGAACTAGAGGAAAGTTGTTTCATCATTGCTACATCGGACCCTGACTGGCTCATCACCTCCCCGAGACCCTTCTATAATGGGATGTCCAGCGGCCTACAAATGTGCTTTGGGTCTCCACCCCTCACTCCCCGCCTAATTCACAAAGATATTATTTTTTGTTCTGATGATGCCTGATACCTGATCCCTTCGACACCTTGTGATCACACAGGCTGGTGTGTCTTTCCATGTGGGCTTTGTTGCTTCTGAGCTAGATGGCCACTTGTTTACTTTCAAGCCTTTAAGGCCCCAGACGCTATATCTTTTGATAGCCGGTCACCATCAGCTTTCTTCATCACATTTGCTTATTCACCTGCTTTGTCTTCAGCGGTTGTGTTGGGAAGGTGAGCATCATAGAATGCCAATTTAATAGAAGAAAGTATTCTTGCATTGAGTACTTATGTGGAGGTCCAATGTCCATCTGCTACCTTAATACTAAATCCATAAATATATGCACATAGATCTATTTCCCCATCCTCATATATAAATATATTTGCACATGTACATGCCTTTATTTAGGCCTCTATAAATGCCCTTTGCCTCCTAGCTCTTTCCTCTATTTCCTTTGACTTTCCTCTTGTCCCACTATCATGCTCAGTCTTCATTTGGGTTTCAGTAATCCTTTTGGTTACATTACCCTTGATCACGCCCTACCTGACTGATATTTCAACTGACTTTGTGGATTTGTTAGTCTTGTCAGCTTATTTTCATGATGGTTGCTATAGTATATATTTTGTCATTTTAAAACTGTTGGTTCTATTGAGTCTCTATCTGTACAATTTAAATTTATTTTAGGTGTTCCTTCTAGGCAAGATATAGTTGAGTCACCTTTCTGAGTTAGCCTTAAATTTCTGCTGGATAACTGAGTGTTTAAATCATTTATCTTCAACGTGACTCTTGTTGATGGATTAGGTTAAATCTAGCATCTTACTTTTTTTGTCTGTATTTCTACCATTTCTACCCTTGCCTCTTTACCTGTTTTCTTTTGAACATATGAATATATTTATTCCATTTCTTTTCTTTGTTAGATTCTTTGCTAGAACAATTTTTTATGTTAGTGATTGCTTTAGAATGTGTAGCATATTTTAAGTAACCCTGGTGCCACATTGATAATTATTGATGATTGGAATAAAAAAATGGAAATAAAGAGGAAGGAATAGTAGTTGGAAAAAAAAACCATGGCATTGGTGAAAGAAATGAAGCTGGATATTGCATGATAAAACTGTGTACAACCAATGACTTCCTCATCTTAAATACCCATTTTCAACAACACAAAGGCACTTATATGCATGGATTTCTCCAGATGGAATATACAGGAATCAAATTGCCAACATCTGTGGGAAGAGACCATGTAAAAGCTTAATATCAGCAGCTTAACCCAGGACAGAGGCTACCTGTAGAGCATACCACCAATTGCTCCTGTGTAAGTTCAAGTTATAGCTGAAGAAAATTTTAAAATGTCTACAAGAGACAAAATACAATCTTGAAGATATCCCACCTGAGATATCTTTTTGAGAACATCTTAAGAACAGATTTGCTGCCTTGAACACTAATGACAGAGGACCTGATGAGTTGTGGGAGGACATTAAGAATATCATTCATGAAGAAAACCAAAAGTCGTTAAAACTACAAGACAGAAAGGACATATCAAAGTAGATATATGAAGAGACTCTGAAACTTTCCCTTAACTATAGCATAGCTAAGACAAATAGAAGAAATGATTAAATCAAATAGCTAAATGGAAAATTTCAAAGGGCACTTGAGGAGACAAAGACAAAGATTATAATGAAATGTTCACAGGCCTAGAGTTAGAAAACAAAAATAAGGCAAAGAATCAAGATGGAGTCCCCTAAGGTAGACTCGCTCACCAGGTGCTCCTGGCCTTAGATCAGAAAATTAAGAGGCAAGGAGGCCAATATTGGGAGAACGGGTGCTAGAAATGGAATCCTAGTGAACTGGATCTGTGGTTCAGCTTCTGCTCAAGTTCAAGGGCTTGCAGCGGAGCCCCTAGATCACAAGGTCTGCCTGTAGGTTCCCTTCATTCTTCACTGGGTCCTGTGGGACAGCATCCACCTCCCATCCTGCACCCAAGATCCGAGACCCACTAATGTGCATCAATGTGCCCAGACTGGCTGTCCAAGGGTGGTCATAATTCCAGGCCTCCAAAAACTAACCACAAGAGCTCACTTCGGAGTGCCTTCTCTCCTTCCCTCTACACTTGTGATTTCGAAGGTTTTGTACCTCGCCTCCCCACTCAGAAAGAGAGCAACTGCAGAAGACACCCCCTTACCCCTTCTCCCCAGCTTCACTAATTACACACTGACTTGCTGCAATTGTAGAGCCTATAGGCAGATAGCCACAACCTAGGGAGCTTCACAGGAGAGGACCCAAGAGGTTAGCCAAGACAACTAAGACCCAGTGTGCCCTAAACCCACTCAGCTAGTCTAATCCCCTCTCCTGGGGGACAGCATGGTGCAGCCATGATAGAAGGACACCCCACATGCCCCCCTTTAAAGAAAAGCGTTCATTCCAAGGCTGTGTTCCTTTTGGTAACTTTGAAAGGAAGCCATCCCAAGCTGAATTCATTAGCAAGGCATAACAAAATAGGAAAAGCCACCCTTAGCTTAAAGTCCTCACCCTGGCTAAAAACAGGTTTTACCAGTTTTCAGCTTGACAAAGAGGCTTTGAAAGTGTGTTAAAAGACCACACAATAGTAAGCTAAACTGGCCTTTTATCCCCACTCTGGCACCCTACAAGACCAGAAGGCAATAAATCATCATACCACCAAACACTGCCCCTATATAATATACCATGGAGGATTTGCTACACTCCTCCTTTACCCCAACTATGATAACCTCTGGAAACTGTTCCCTTCATATTAGCAACACATAACCTCCTTTAAACTCACCTAGTAAAACTAGTTTTCTAGGGAGAGAGCTGGCCTGCAGGGAGACAGAGACACAATTTGAACCCACAGCAAAGCTAGCTCCAGGTAGTTTGTCCTATTCGCATTGCCTTCTCAGAAAGAAAACACAGGACTCCATTCTCTGCCACAGGAATTGGGAGACATCACATCAGGGTTACTTGGCGACCTTCCCCACACCTGTAAAGGTAACCAGTGAACATGGGATCTCATTAACTCTTACGTGAACACCTTCTGAACAGAAGCACCACCTCACAGGGGGACCCACAACAGTAATCTATATCTACTTTGGGATTTTACATAAGGGGGAGATAATTCAGAGGTGTGCAGCAATCTATTAGAAAGGGTACTTTTGCTATAAACAAAAATAATTAAAGGTCTGAATTCTCCCTTTCACAATTTATAGGGTAATTTAAGAGACCCTGGTAGATTTAGCATATCCATCACACATCCCAACCACCACAACATCTAAAGAATGCTCCTTACATGTCAACAATACCATTCTCCATCAACTTACCAACTAAATACATATCCCCCTTAAGCCTTGGTGTCCAGGTCCCCATGGATGCTAATCTGCCTGCACGTGTTCAGCCTGCCCGGTGCCACCCTCATCAATCATGATAGACCTGGCACTAATGCTAGCGATCAGAGTTTGAGACTGGTCTGCGCACAGGTCCCTTGGGTGCTTCCCTCCACTGCTATGGTCCATGAGCACCGGCTACCCCACCCCCCACCTCGTGCCCTTGAAAGAGCCATCCACATCACCCTCCAAATAAATAGCTCCCGTTGCCTAGGTAGAGAGTCTATCCCAGTAAGATAGAGATGCAGCTCAAATCTGCAGCACATTTAGCTCGAGGTAATCCTTAGAATCATTCCTACTAGCTCCTGAGAAAGAAACACAGAACTCCTGGACTCCCAGTAAATGGCGCCAAGCTCCACCAAAATGTCACACAGACAACAACCCACATCCACAGCCACTACAAGAAAGCAAGAGAAACAAAGCACAATGTCTGTGACGACAGGAACCTACTGATGTACCTAGAAGAAGCAGACTTTGAGCCACAACAGAAAGAAATCTTCGTATGCTGCCTAGAGTCATATAGGATATGAGGGAATTAATACAGATAAAGGATGAAAAAATAGAGATGATAGAGTCTGCTTACTGAAGGGAAATACAGGAGTTAAAGGAAAACACAGCAGAAACAAAGCATACGTTAAAAGACTTTACCACTAGGCTGGAAGAGGCAGATAATAATATTATCCACCAAGTAGAATTCAACAAACATGAAAGACAATCAAACAAGATCATCAAAGAGCTGAAGAAAACCTGAGAACAAGAATGATGCTATGAAGAGAAATAATGTTCAAATAGTCAGGTTACCAGAGCAAGACACAATGAAAAAATTAAGTCAAGATAGCAAGGGAATTCCTTGAGGAAACTTCCCCAATTTAATGAAAGAGAATCAGGCAATCATTCAGGAAGTAGATAGGACGCCAAGTAGACTAAACCCAAAGAAGAACACACCGAAGCAATAAAGTAGTCAAATTATCCAACTTTGAGAAAAAGGAGAAAATCATAAGAGCACATAGAGAACAAAATGCAGTCATCTATAAGGGTAACCGGACAAGAATATGTTCAGACATCTCAGCAGAAACCATGAAGAAGAGGAGAGAATGGAATAGAATTTCCAGAAAGTTGAAGAAACATAATGGTAACCCAAGAATTCTCTACCCTGTAAAACTATCCTTCAAAATAGACAGAATGGTAAGGATTTTCCCAGATTGGGAAAAACTTAGAGAATATGTCAACAACAACAACAAAAACAGCACTACAAAAATTACTTTCCAACTCACTTTGGTCAGAAGACCAATATCCACAGAGCACAAACATGAGACCACTGCATAGTATAACACGTTATTCTAATATCAGCATCAATCAAACTTCTTCTGACTCTTCTTTCACTCCTTCTTTGCACTTTATGCTGTAGAAACACTGGGATGTTCATAACCTTTCTAACAAACTATGCTGTTTTTACTTTATTGTCTTTTTAACTCAGTGTCTGCCAATGTGATGTCATCTACCTTGATAGCTACAGACATGTACTACTAGCCCTTGAAAATCTACTTGAACTGTTTTCCTTTATTCAGAAGCCATCTCTGCCAATGTCTTCTACCTCCACCCCGCCCCCACCTCCCATACACACACAGTTAGTAATACCCTCTTTTACATTACTTCTGGACATGGTGTGTACCTCTTCAATATTTGCCTCTTCTATAGGTCTTTTGAAGACAGATCATGTCTGGTTAATGACTGTATCTGCAGCAAAGTGCCAATCACACTCATGCTGGCTGCATGAACAAATGAGTGAAAATAATAACCTAACAAAGAGGAAGTGAAACCACCTTCCGTTTCTATCAGCTTCCCTAACTCAAGTAAACAGTTTCAAGTTAATGATCACGTAAACAATAGAAACATTCGATAACAGCGTTAGACAAATCTCTCAGCCCTCTCTTCTTTCATCACTACCAAATAATCACACATTTGATAGGATTTCAGGAACATGGAATTCACATTCAGGAATGTGACTGCTTTGGAGAAATAGGATTCACTTAAACCAGCGAAGAACTTACTATGGATGAAAATGCTTCTGAAGCCCTCCCTTGGAAATAATTTCTGAGCCCATTTATGAAGCATGCATACACACACATTAGCGTCATTATTTTGTCTTAATCACAAAAACTACATTCTTCTTTGATTTTGACTTCGACTTGTTTTGTAATCATTCCACAATTTACTGCCAAAGAAAGACTTTTTATACTGGAGGTATGTTGCCAAGTACTTACCAAGAACTTTCTTGGTCTCAGCCACTGTACTAAGTACTTCACAAATATAACATAATTAGTTCTCGTAACAACTCATTGAGGTGGGTATAATATTTTCTCATTTTACACGTAGGGAAAGTAAGTCCCAGAGAGATTAAATAATGGTTCCTAGATCAAAATTTGTATATATGAAGACTGGTTCATAAATTGTTACTCTTAAGGATTACACTAGACCATGTTATCAAATTTAAAAGTTATCTCAGAATAGAATTTCCATAATTGATTGGAGCCATGATAGAATTTTAGCAAAGACTATATATCACTTACCAATGTCCATTGCTTTCCTACATGACAGTTAGCCAAACACCAAAGTTGAGTGTCCATAACTAAGATATATGCTTTATGAAGGTATTTTCTCTCAGATAATTTTATTACAGTCAGGAGTTGATGTATTTCAGTCCACTTCTCAAATTTCCTGGGCCTTACACCTGCTGCTCCCTGAGGACACACATACTTGGTAGGCTATTTAATATGTTTCCATTGCTAATATTCTACATTTACCTTCCTCAAAGAGGCATGAGAGGTTATAAACACTGAGTTTTGCCTCACTCAAGCATTTTTATGATGGTTTACCTAATGTTTTAATAATCTTTTCTTTCCCATTCTATGCATGCTCTAAGGGATAGAAAAATTGAGTGCTTGTGAAGCATTTTTATCCCTCAAACATATATCCCTCAAACATATATTATCAGTTGTAGCCTTAAATGGCTTCCTCCTTTTTAAAAAAATAAATATTATGGCTGAAGGCTTATAGATGGCAAGTGATGGCAGAATATACACTCAGGCTAGTGAATATTTGTGTCCTAGAGTGCACTCAGGTGTATCTCGTATCACTGAGAATGATGTCTGTTTATCATTGAGAATTATATCTCATGGACTGTTCTCCCAATTCTTACCTTCTTCAAATGTATGTTCAAATACTTTCTCTTCTATGGACTTTTCTGTTGTTAAAGGAAGTCTTGGAGAATATTTAAATATTGTGATTAAAATTCATTAAATATCAAAGCCTCTCCATATTCAGTCAGTATGGAGACAT
Organism: Echinops telfairi; assembly: GCF_000313985.2. Lineage (NCBI taxonomy): Eukaryota > Metazoa > Chordata > Mammalia > Afrosoricida > Tenrecidae > Echinops > Echinops telfairi. The sequence continues at coordinate 9,481,203 of NW_022107407.1, read as the reverse complement.
TTTGTGGTGAATTATGTCCCCTACACGGCGGTAGAACTCATATTTGTAATGTAGATAAAAATGGTACAAGGAGGACATTAACTGGGACACCATTTACTTTTGCTTTTTAGGTTGGGGCACAAATAGTTGAAACCTTTCGGCTTCATTAGACAGCAGAAGTGGAAGATTCTATCTACTATTTCGCGGGATTCCTGTGATTCATATAGGGTATACTATTTCAAAGGGGTCAAAACATGCTGCAACCCCTTTAATGAAAGATAATAAAAGTGCCAGGCAAAGGATCACTAGTGTGCAACTTAACAAACATAACAGTTGTGTGTCCTCTAGAGGCTAAATGCTAATGTTTCTTGAGCTACAGTCTTCAAATATTTGGCTTTAAATGTACTAAAAATTTAGGAAAATGACATAACAGTTTATATACTTTGAAGTTAGCATCTAAAATTACTCACCATTATTTTAAATATTTACAAAGGAATTAATTTCTGGTGTCTATAAATATTATCATTTACAACAACAATTATTATATACCTTTTATCAAGTGAAATATAAATATCAGAAAGTTAATACCACAAATTGATTTTAAAATACATGATCAACATATTCTTTATTTATAAATATTACATCTTTCCCCTTTTCATCTCATAATTCCATTCAATATTTCCATATAGAACTGATTCTTAATATATTATTTTAATGAACAAAGCATTTATTCATTATACTTTCATATTTCTTTATTATACTAGATATATATGTACTAAATTCTAAAAAATATTCTTTGATTGTACAATTGTAAGCCCTAAAATTCTTTGAAGTTAAATAATTATTTAAATTATGTGTGAAAATTCATCAAAACAATCTATATACACTATTTTTTGCAATCATTAAAGATATAAAACAAAGATTATTGGAAATGTGGTGTGTGTTTTGTTCACTATTTACCCTTTAGCTCACTTTTTCTTTTTTTCATATGATAAGATTTAGCATCAAGAATATTACTATTTATTTTTACTATAGGTATATAAACAAAACACAAACAACAACAACTTCACTTTTATCTAGTAGATTCCAACTCACAATGACCACATAGGACTGACTAGAACTCCCACTTTCTGTATGGGAGACTCATCTTTATGGGAGTAGATTGCCTCATTTTTCTCCTGCAGCTGGTGGATTCCAACCACTGACCTTCTGATTAGCACCTCAGTGTGTAGTTCACTGTGCCAGTAGGGCAACTTTATTATAGATCAGTGGTTCTCAACCTGTGAGTCACGGCCCCTTTGGGGGTTGAATGGACCTTTCTTAGAAGTCACCCAATTAATAACAGCAGCAAAATTATAGTTATAAAGCAGCAACAAAAATAATTTTATGGCTGGGGGTCACCACAACATGAGGAACTGTATCAAAGTGTCGTGGCTTTAAGAAGGTTGAGAATCACTATTATAGATCTAAGTAGTGGTAAATTCCATCTATGGAGAAAACCAGATTGAAGCCAATTCTCAACTCACACTCACTGTCATCAGATTGAGGCACACTCCTAGTGACACTCTAGAACCAGGAAGAACTGCCCCTGAGGGTTTCCAAGACTGTAGCTCTTTACAGTAGAAAGCCTCATCTTTCTCCCAGGGAGTGGCTGGTGCTTTCCTGTGGCCACATTGGACTTAGAAGCCCGATATGTAACCACTATGCCAACAGGTGCTTTTTGCATAGAGTACTATTTACAAATGAATATCAAAATTAAGGTATATTAAAAAACATGTTGTATATTTAAATATATTTTATAATTATCTATCTGCTTATATAGTAAATTGACAAGGATCTGCCAGGAACTCAGGCTAGATTCAGAAGAGGATTTGGAAAAGGGGATATCATTATTGATATAAGATAGACCTTGGCTGAAAGCAGAGAATACCAGAATGATATTTGCTTGTGTTTCATCAACTATGCCAAGGCATTTGACTCTGTGGATAATAATAAACTATGTAAAAGATTGAGAAGAATGGAAATTTCAGAACATTTCATTGTGCTAATGTGAAATTTGTACATGGATCAAGAGGCTAACAGAACAAGGGAAGGCTGCCTTGTTTAAAACCAGAAAAGTTGTATATCAGGGTTGTATACAATCATACTTATTCAATCCATGTGCAGAGCAAGTCACCAGAGAAACTAGCTTATATGAGGAAGGATGTGGCATCAGGATGCAGAAATGCTTATTAACAACCTGCATTATGCAAATGACACAATCTTGTTTGCTGAAAGCGAGGAGGACTTGAAGCACTTGCTGAAGAAGATCAATATTTGCAGCTTTCAGTATGGATTATATCTCACTGTAAAGAAAACAAAAATTCTCAAAACTGGTCCAATAGATGACATCCATGTAAACAGAGAAAAGATTGAATTTGCCAAGGATTTCATCTTGCTTGGATTCACAATCAATTTTCGTGGGAGCAGCATTCAAGAGATCGAATCACATCACATTGGGTAAATCTGGTGCACATGACTTCTTTAAAGTGTTGAATAGCAAAGATGTCCCTTTGAGAACTAAGGTTCACCTGAGTCAACCTCAGTATTGTCAATCATCTCATATGCATGTGACATTTACATACTGAAAAAGGAAGACCAATGAAAAACAGGTGCATTTGAACTATGGTGTTTGTGAAGAGCATTTAAAGTATCATAGACTGCCAAATGAACAGTTAATACAGTCTCAGAAGACATACAGCCACAATACTCTTTAGAGACACAGATGGTGAGACTTCTTCTCACATCCTACGGAAATGTCAGGGCAGCCCAGTCCCTGGGTGAAGGACATCCTTTTTGGTAAAGAAATGGTGTAGTGAAACAGGAAGACCTATGACAAGATGGATTGACACAGTGGCTGCAATGTTGGGCTCAAAATCAGAACAATTGTTAGGATGGCTTAGGGCTGGGCAGTGTTTCCTTCTACTGTACCTCGGGTCTCTATGGGTCAGAACCGACTCGATGGCACCTAATCACCACCACAAGTAATTTTAATATGTACCCAGGGCTGGGAACAAGTATAATAGATTCTATGCTCTATGAAATAAAACACATGGTATAGTTAAGTTTTACCTTTGGTAATTGGTTCTAATTTCTGGCAGAAGCAGCATTCAATACTTTCTGGTAAGGAAAATAATTAACACCAGAATATAGGTAGGCATTAGGAATGTACATGTAAAGAACAGAAGAACATGAGGTCAGAACTAAGTAAATGGTAGGGAATCAGAATGTTGGAAGGAAAGCCAGGGAGTCTAATGATGGCAGAAGGACAAGGGCCACAGAGATGATGTCATTCATGCATTCAACCTTTGCTGCCTTTATGACTATCTTAGGGGAACTCAATATTCACCCTTTCAGCTAACTTTAGCCTGGCTTGCAAAGAGCAGTCTGAAGGTCATCAGGTCTATGTCTAAGAAGCAATGTGTAGCCTCAGTGACAGAGGTCATTCTCAGAAAATTGTTGACTCAACTTGACTCAGTCAGACTTTATGGAAATTCTATTACTGGTGATGTCAACTTTATGTGTTAGATTTTGAAGACTTCGCATATTCTAGCTCATTGCCCCTTGAGAACACTTTCATTTACTTAATTAGCAAATATTTGTTTTCTGCTCTGGGCTAATACTGTACAGGGCCTTTGTTAAGTCATATGTTCCTCTTCTCGCTTTGGAAAATAGAGTTCCTGTACTTAATGATATAAAAAGGGATTTTCTCCTTCAGAAACAGTGATAATTCCTCCGTTTTGTAGGATGGTCCAGTGTCAGTGGAGTAAGGAACTTCCAACATCATGCACTTGGAAACCACCAGCGATCCTGAGGAGAAAGCCGGAGCTTTCTTCTCCCATACATGGAGGGCAGCTCTACCTTGTCTCATAGGGTTGCTATGAATAGCATGGATTCAATTGCAGGGATTTGGTTACTTATAGAAAACAGACTTTCAATTTTGGACATTATGTGATGAGTACTTTCAAGTATTGCCTCAGCACTTGTAAATTTACTTTTCCTAATATTTTTATTTCTTTGATCTTACTCATATTTTGTAGCTCTTAAGTTAACTCTGAGAATACAAATTTCTAGTCCTAATTTACAATAGATTGCATCAAAACTTATTTAATTGTGTGCAGGGCTCAACTAACAATTATTTTTGCAAAACTTTCTAAAGATGGTTTGTTTTTTGAAGCACATAAAATACACACACTGCATATTACTTGACAAGTTTTTCTCAATGTCAGTATAGTATTTAATAAACATCTCTAGTGTCTGTAGAATATAAATACTAGTTACTCTACCTTTCTAATAATGTCAATGTAGACTCCAGTGAAATATATGCGATCATGATTACCAAATAGAAATCAAATCCATTGTTCTGAGTTAATTCCTAATTATAATGACCCAATAGAACAGACTTGAACTTCCCCCATAGGATTTCCAAGGCTACATCCATTAAGGAAAAGGACTACGACAACTTTCTCTCTGAGAGAGGTTGCTAGGTTTAAATCAATAACCTTTCAGTTACTAGATGAATGCCAAACCACTAATTACAAATATAGTATTATTTATCGATAGCACCTGAATATAAATATATTTAGTTGGCTCTGACTAATAGAAACCCTATGCACAACAGAACAAAACTGCCAACTCCTGTGTCATCTTCAAAGGACCATGACTTGATATAAATATATGTATTTATATTTGGGAACTAATAATTGTGTCTTATAGGACTATTCTTATTGTCTGTACAGTTTATAGGATATTTTAATAGCGAGCATCCAGAACACTGATGAGAAGTTATCAATTTCGTTTCATGCAGGACCTCATGAATTGGACTTAATTTTTAAGGTCATTGTAAATAAAGCCTATGGAGCCGTTATACTCAGCACACCTGGAGTAATCATGAGTTGAAACTGACTTGATGACAACTAAAAAGAAAAATGATTGGTGTGGTAGTTAGATGATCTCATGTCAACTTGAAGTTATTAAGAGTGAATGAGTGGAATTTACCCTGTAAATCAGGTCACAGCCTGATGAGGCCTCCTGGTGGGTATGTCCTTCTCATGAGGATTCTAGGAACATTCTCTTTCTCTCTGCCTTCATCTTCCTGTTGACAAGCCACATGGAGTAAGGCTGAGACCTGAGCAAGCCATGCAACAGAGACCCATGCCAGCCCCATGATGCTTCCACCACCACTGGATCCACAAGACTTTTCACCCACCAGCCTGTGATCTTCCTGCTTTCTTCATCATTGCATGTGGCTGCATGAATCTGAAGATATATTTATGGACTTGTATTGGACCTACGGGCTAATATCAGAGATATGGACTTGATCTGGTCTGGGCTGGGATCGTTTCTTGATATACAATTATTCTTTGATATAAAGCTCTCTCACACACATATATGAGTGTGATATCTGTATCTCTATCTATCTATCTTTCTATCTATCTATCTATATATCTATCTATCATCTATCTATCATCTATCTGGATCTGTTTCTCTAGTCAACCTGGCCGAGGTTGACTAACACAATTGATTACCCGAGTTTTAAAGGATTGTCCCTTCAGTTTCCTGCTCATTTTGTTGCCCCCCCTGATTTTGGCAGCTATGACATATCTATCAGTGTAGCCCCAGCTTAGCACTCCATTCCATCGAATGTGTCCAGAGTCTTTGCTAATGTAGCACTCCAGGCAGTCACTGGAAAGCAAATTGCCTCAGTGTGCAAAATGTCATTATTTGCTTTATGAAGCTTAGACAAGTAATAAAAATAGATGATTACAAAATAGCAGTCTTTTCACAGTTTTCATAGAGAAAATGATTTTATTCTCTTCAGTTTCTGATATTAGATAGACTCTAATTTCATAAAACTTCAGATTCAAAGCATTTAAATTAGGTAGTTGCAGTATGTCATTTAATTTTTTTTTTAATGTATACTGGGAAAACGTCATTGAACCGGTCATTTCTGAACTTGATTATTACATTAATTGCAGTGTTTAAAATCTTCAATAATCCATTATAACTGTAATAGGACCTAGGGATCTGTATGTGTGTATTTTGCCCTATGAATTAACATGTATATGAGGGGGTACCCCCACCTCAAAAAAAAAAAGAAAAAAAGTTCCACTGGGAGGATGTGGGATATAAAGAGACTTTTCCCCAGCTTTGTCTCCCGCAAATATATACCAAATATTAGAGGTTGTTTGCCAGCACATGCTTAGAGAGATTCTCCCTGAAGACATTCAGCCACCAGACTACTGTCTAGTCCACTGTAGGTGAGGCTAATACCCTAATGATAATTGTTTCCATGGAGAGCCAGAGAACAAGTCAAATCTGCTCAGTGGCATCCAAAGTTAGGCTGCCTCCCTGAATCTGGGATTGCCCATCTTGTCACATGTGTACCCCCAATCCCTCCCTTTCCTATTGCATGTATACCGCTAGATTGTCCCCCTCTCATTACTGTATTATCTATAGTACAACCCCTTCCTGTGATGTATGCCTTTACCTGTAAGTAGGGATCTTGCATGCCCCCCAAGAGATAGATAAGCCTTGATTAGTAATAAATCTCTCTCTCTCTCTCTCCTGTAATTCCCACCTTCCACATCCTCATGTGGACCACCGAGCGGGGCTGAGGTGAGCTTGCTATTATGAAATGTGTCTGCCTCATTTATTTCACTCTCTTTTCTATCTCTCTTATTCTCTATGACTTTAGTATAATCTTTACTTATGATTGCTGTACAATTGCGCCTGCCGGGACTGTGATGATTTGTTAGGGGCTGGCTCTCCTGACAGGAGGGGCTTTAATAGTACACACTTTTCCTCTTATGATGCGACTTCTTTTTGTTTCAGTGAATGAAGAGGGGACAGGAAAGGACACAATTGGATGATAAAGAAGTGATGAAGAAAAAAAACAAGGGAGGTGGTGTCAGCCATACAAACAGATGAGTTTGAAAAATGTTTCCAAGAATGGAATCACAGATTTGACAAATGTATTAAGTGTAAATGGAGAGTCCTTTGAAGGTAATAAGGTTGTTTTGTAAAAAAAAACAAAACTGAATGTGTAGCTTTGAAAAAAAAATTTTTTTATTGCACCCCCTGGTATATCTTAATGCATGTATGTAAACTCGTGCGGCAACACAAAGCAGATCCCAAAAGAACATTGAGTTTTCACCAAACACCAGTAAGAAGCCTATGAGGGATAGCACCAATGAGTTGAATATTTTGAGGTGAAATTTTATCGCAATCCCTTTTTCCCAAACTTAATTCAAATTGGTTATAAATTAAATTGATCCATGTTGGCTCCACTCTACCACTTGTCTGTTATTTTGTCGTTTTATGGTGGCTTGCATATTCCTGTGATGCTGAGAGCTGTGTTGCTGGTATTTCAAATGATAGCAGGTTCACCCAAAGGGTACGGATTTAAGTAGAACTTCCAGATGAATAACAATATAGAAGGAAACTGCTGCCCGCTTCAGAAGAAGTAGCCACTGCAATCCTTATGTATAGCTTTGAAACATTGCCAGATACTGAAAGTCTAATGAATGGAAGCAGACATTATTGGATCTAGTGTCTCCAGATGAGCCCATTGAGTTGGAGGCAATCTAAATGTGACTGAGAAAGAACTGCTTTCTTGGAATAGAGTCAACCAGGTTGAGTTGAATGGGGTGAATTTTGTGGGAGTGGAACCTTTGGGATCTTCATTTGCTGTTGGGGCATGGTGCAAAGTAAAGAGGAACAGCTGCAAAAATATGTTAATGATGAGAACTTGCACTGTGTGAGGTATGAAACTAGGAAAATTGGAAGTCATCAAAACTTAGATGGAACACATAAAATCAAAAAGCACTAGACATTAGTGAGCTGAAATGGACTGATATTGTCCATTTTGGTTCAAAAAATATTCTAGGAATAATTACGATCAGGAAGAATGATATCACATTCATTGTCAGAAAAGACAGCAAAATCAATCTTGAAGTATAATGCTGTATATAATAGGATTATATTTATTTACCTTCAAGGAAATCCAATCAATACAACTGAGATAGTTTATTGTGCCAGCCTGGCCGATAAACACAAGTGGGATTAACTGAAGGGCAGACAGATAAATGGCTTGGTGAGCCTCGCCTTTCTTGTCTCTTGCTCTTTGATCATCGGACCAGTGTGCGGCTGCCTTGCTTGTTCTGTGCCTCAATTTAAAGGCTGCACTACCTGTGAGATGCCTAGCCTGTGGACTGTGTCACTATAAGTTGAGGTCCCTTTAAGACATCTCTGGAGCTGGGGACTGGTGGTTGGTGACCTGGCTGACAGTTGGTGACCTGCCTTGTGATTGGATGCTGTGCTGACATATCCTAGCTCTCTCTATAAATAGAGGAAGATCTGGCAGCAGACTAGACTTGAAGGACTACTAGTCTCTCACAACTCTCTCTCACGAGTGAGTTGCATTGAGCCATTTGTAGTGCTTTATAATTTAACAGTTTATTTCTTGTATTATATATTTATCTGTATATGATTTAACAGTTCATTTCTTGTTATATACCTAATTATCTTTATAAATAAATATATTAAATTATCAGCAATTTGGTTTTATCTCTCTAGAGAACCCTGTCTAACACAGCAACTATTATTCAAATTTATGCACCAACTAAAAAAGTTAATGATGAAGCAATTGAAGAATTCCACCAATGTCTTCAATCTAAAATTTATCCAACATGAAATTAAGATGCATTGATAGTTATTGGAGATTGGAAAGCAAAAATTGGAAACACAGGAGGGAACAGTAGTTGAAAAATATGGACTTGGTGATAGATATGAAGTTGGAGATAGCATGATAGAATTTTTCAAGATGGATTACTTGTTCATAAAAAATATCTGTTTTGAACAACACAAAGGCAACTATATGCATCAATTTTTCAAAATGGAAAGCACAGAAATAAAATTTGCAACATTTGTGGGAGGAGACTATGAAGAAGCACAATACCAGCAGTTAAAATGAGGCCAGGGCCTGACTATAGAACAGGTGATTAGTTGTTCATCTGTAAGTATAGGTTAAAGCTAAGGAAAATTAAAGCACGTCCACTAGAGTAAAATTACAACCTCGAGTATATCCCATATGAATTTTGGGGCCATCTGAAGAATAGATTTGATGCATGGAACACTAATGACACAAGACCAGATGGGCAGTGTGAGGACATCCGGATCATCCATCAATCATGAATAAATCAAAAGGTCATTAAAGTGACAGGAAAGAAAAAAAAAGATCAAAGTGGATGGAGACTTGCTCTTAGAGTAGCTAAAGCAAATGGAAGAAATGATGATGTGAAAGAGCAGAGTAGACAATTTCAAAGGGCAGCTTGTGTAGACAAAGTCAGATATAATGAAATACGCAAAGACTTGGACTTAGAAAACCAAAAATGAACAACAGGCTTGGTATATCTTAGATTGAAAGAACTGAAGGAAAAAAATTCAAGGCTTGAGTTGCAACCTTGAATGATTCTAAGGGAAACATATTGAATGATGCAGGAAGCATCAAAAGAACATGAAAAGGATACACAGAGTCACTGTACCAAAAAGAACTAGATGACACTCCATCTTTTCATGCAGCAGCATATGAGCAAGAGCCAGTGGTGCTGAAGGAAGAAATTCAAGCTGTGCCGAAAGCCTTAGCCAAAAAACAAAAACAAAACAGAAAAAAACCCCAAAAACTAAGGCTCCAGAAATTGATGGAATACTAACTGAAATCTTTCAACAGGCTGAAGAAACACTGGGAGCACAAGCTCACCTGTGCCAGGAAAATCTTAAGACAGCTGTTTTATCAACTGATTGGAAGAGATCTAGATGTGTACCCATTCCAAAGATAGGTTATCCAACAGAGTGTTCAAATTAAAGAAAAATATCATTAATATCACTTGCAAGAAAAAATGTTGCTGAAGATCATCCAACAACAGTTGTAGCAGCAGATAGAAAAGTTCAGGTTGGCAGAAGGAGACGTGAACCAGGGATATCATTGCTGAAGTCAGAAGGGTCTTGGCTGAAAACAGAGAATAGCAGAAGGATGTTTATTTGGATAGCCTTGCAAAAAATGGGCATTCCAAAACACTTTATTGTGCTTATGTGGAACTTATCCATGGATCAAGAAACAGTTAAGTTAACAGAACAAGAAAATACTGCATGGTTTGTAATCAGGAAAAGTGTGCATCAGGGTTGTATACTCTCACCACACTTATTCAATCTGTATGCTGAGGAAATCCTCAGAGAAGCTGGTTTTTATGAAGAAGAATATGACATCAGGATTGGAGGAAGACTTATTAACAACCTGAGATACGCAAATGACATAACCTTGCTTGCTGAAAGTGAGGAGAACTTGAAGCACTTGTTAATGAAGATCAAGGATTGCAGCCTTTGGTATGTATTATGACTCAATGTGAAGAAAATCAGAATCCTCACAACTAGGCCAATGGGTAACATTCAGATAAGGGAAGAAAATATTAACATTTTCAAGGATCTCATCTTGCTTGGATCCATAATCAATGCTTATGGAAGCAGCAAACAAGAGATCAAAAGATGCATTACATTGGGTAAATCTGCTGCACAGGACATTTTTAGGATATTGAAAAGCAAGGATGTTCCTTTGAGGACTATGGTGCACCATAACTAAGCTATAATATTTTACATAGTCTTATATGCTTGTGGAAGTTGGACATTGAATGGAAGACCAAAGAAGAATTGACATATTTAAATTGTGGTGCTGGAGAAGAATATTGAAAGTACCATGGACTGCTACAAAGACAAACAAATTTGTCTGGGAAGAAGTATTTCCAGAGAACAGTTAGAAAGAGGAAGGCCATCACTCTCAACACAGTGGCTGCCACAATGAGCACAAGCAGAGGAAACATTTCAAGGCTGTTGGAGGACCAGGCAATGTTTTGTTCTGTTGTGCTTAGGGTTGCAATGGGCTGGAACAGAGTTGATGGTACCTAGAAACAACAACAACAATAACAACAACAATGTCTCCTTTGTGTACATATTCATTCTGACTTTTTTAGTTCAGCTTACTCAAATGAATTATTATTGGAAGATCATTATTTGACCTGATGATATACTGTATGAGGAATACAAAGGCATGCAGGTCACAATTTTCCCTCTCAAGTAATGCATGCACATAATAGGGAATGGTTGATGCTTCCTGTCAATTCCTGGATACTGGGAAGTTATCAGGAAAATAACATGGCTGTTAAAAATGTTCTTATTCATTATTCCTAGATGTTGAATGGGATCCCAGGTAAGAACAAGGACAGCAGAATGTAGTTTGGAAATCAAGGGTCACCAAAAATCTTAGTTGTTTGAAATAGTTGGCTATTTCTTCTTTCAGGACCAAAAGTTATTCATCATGGATAGTAGGGAAAGAAAAAAAAAGTAAATCACTGGAAATTAGCAGTTGCAAAAGAACTGGAATTGTCAGAAGTAGTAGATTCAAATAAAACTTTTGATGCAAAATAACCACTCAAATTTATTGTCATATACTTTTACAAGTCTTTCTTAGACTATGCTTTTTTCCCTTTGGACCTCAATCTTTTTAACACTGGCATACCTGGTACAAGGAAGTGGTAAAAATAAGAAAAGGATAAGATTTGTTAAAATCCATATATATATATAAAATGAATGGTGCTTTTATTGATTTCCATGAATATTGTCCTTTAAAAGAAGCACAGAAGAGATGTCTCATTACCAGCTTTACCCCCTTATTTTTAAATGAGTATAGTGCCTTCGTGGTGCAGTGGTAACGTATTCAGCTGCCGATTGCCAGGGTAGTGCTTCAGACCCAAAAATCTCTTGTGGGAGAAAAACAAGGGTTTCTGTTTCTATTAAGATTTACAGTCTTGGTAACTGAGAGGCAAAGGGCATTTATAGAGGTCTATATATAGGCATGTACATACATAAATGTACTTATATATGATGATGGGCAAATAGATCTATGTGAATATATTTATAGGTTTAGTATTAAGGTAACAGATGGACATCGGGCCTCCACTCAAGTACTACCTCAACACAAGAACACTTTGTTCTATTGAACTGGCATTCCATGATGCACACCTTCCCAACACGATTGCTGAAGACAAAGCAGATGCATAAGCAAAAGTAGAGAAGAAAGCTGATGGTGCACAGCTATCAAAAGATATAGTGTCTGGGATCTTAAAGGCTTGAAGGTAAACAAGCGGCCATCTAGCTCAGAAGCAACAAAGCCCACATGGAAGAAGCACACCAGCCTGTGTGATCACAAGGTGTCAAAGGGATCAAGTATCAGGGATCAAAGAACAAAAAAATCATATCATTTTGAATGACCAGGAGTGCATATTGGGGACACAAGGCCCATCTGTAGGCAACTGGACATACCCTTATAGAAGGGTCATGGGGAGGAGACAAGCCAGTTAGGATGCAGTATAGCAACGATTTAAGCATACAACTGTCCTCTAGTTCTTTAATTCTTCCTCCCCCTACACCCCCACTATCGTGATCCAAATTTTAGCTTACAAATCCGGCTAGACTAGAGGATGTACACTGGTCATCCTCTGAAACACAGGGGATCCAGGGCAGATGATCTCTACAGGTCCAGTGGTGAGATTGGCGATACCAACAGTGTAGAGGGAGGGTAGAGTAGAAAGGGATAACCTATTACAAGGATCTACATATAACCTCCTTCTTGGGGGATGGATAAGGGAGACGTCGGGCAGTGTAAGATATAGCAAAATAATAATTTATAAATTATCAAGGATTCGTGGGGATGGGGTGGTAGAGAGGGAGGGGGAAATGAGGTGTTGATACCAAGGGCTCAAGTAGAAAGCAAATGTTTTGAGAATGATGAGGGCAACAAACGTACAAATGCCCTTGACACAATGGATGTATGTATGGATTGTGATAAGAATTGTATAAGCCTCAATAAAATGATTTTTAAAAAAAGATTTGCAATCTTGGTAACTCAAATGCAGCAGTTCAAAATTGTCCAGTAAGGTCACTATGAGTTGGAATTGACTGCATGGCTGTGGTAGTTGAATTTTATATCAACTTGCCTTTGTGGGGGATCAAGTTCAATCCGTTAATCAGGTCACAGCCTGATGGTGCCTCCTTGGTTGTGTGGCCTTCTTACAAAAGGTAAGCCCGGAATACTCATCTCTCTTTATCACACTTCACTGTCTTCCTCTCTTAGACTTCACTCAGCCTCGATGTCTGCCTCCAGGGCAGCACTCGGCAGCATACTGGAAGGTTATGGTTTTGGTTCATTCTGAGATGTCTTGACAGAATGTCCTGGCAATCTAATTGCCCAAACTGCGTCTTTGAATACCCTGTGTTCTGCTCTGACTTCTACTTTGGCACACCTAGGGTTGCCTTTTTTGGGAATTCACTTTATAATAACGTGTTTAAACTGCTTTTAGAAACCTCGTTTTAAGAGATTTGATAGAGTTTCAGCCTTAAAACCTAGGTGGGTAGGGAAAAAGGATATGAAAGTGACATACTGGGGTCCTGCGTGCCCAGTAGACAACATCTTTCCGGAAGTTCTCATGGATCCATGTAGAAAACATAACCAAATACAACATATGTACAGCAAAACAACAGAGCCACGCTTGTTGCCATTGAGTCTGTTCCAACTCATGGTGATCCCGAGTGATAGAAAGTAGATTTATTTCAAAAGTTTTCATCAAAACTTTTTCAGTGCCATTGCTAAGTGCAAATCAACAACTGTTAGGTTAATAGTCAACTGCAAACTACTGATGTCAGTACTTATTTAATTAAATAAGATATGGTGATCTCGACACAGGTAACTAATGTCCCATTGACTCACTTCTCAGTTTATTCCAGGACACACGCTGGTTTGCCACACTAAACTAAGTTTTACTGTCAAGGCACATATTCAGGAATATGCAATTTAAAGAATCCTATTATACATTTTGGTTAATGTTAACTTTTGAAAAATAGACAAAATTGTATGTGCATATGTTCCTGTAAAGCACAAGTTTTAAAAAGAAAACTTAATCCCCCTCCTTATACCTTTATACATAGAAATAAATGTTTTTAAGAAGTGAAGAATTTTCTGGGTTTTGTGTTAGATTTGTTTATGAAAAATGGTCGGTCATTGATTAAGATTATTATAAGAGGTTAATTTATCATTCTTTAGAATTTAGAATTAAAACTTACTGTTAGTGAATTAACGATTTGAGTTAATTTACAAAAGTTTTAGCTGTTTACAGGTCTCAGGAAATGATTTCTTTTCAGAATCTGACCATAAGAAGCATTGAATCAAATTAAAACCAAAAACACAAAACAGATGGGATTGCTGGCACTGGGGCATTTGTAAGTATTTCACCACAGCTGCAGCAGCCTTTCCTGCTTCACCTATTCAAAGTACTGAGAAGGTCTTGAACTGAAACTGTAGATGGAAGACACATTTGCACAGTGAAAGGCTACACTTTTGATTGTAATAGCACTAGAGAGAGATTGGAATCAAGTACAATGATGGAACAGATTGACTTCAATGAGCTCTTCAAATTTAGAGTGAAGTGTTACCTCTGCTGCAAAGTAGCTTTATTGTAATGAGCAGCACTTAAGCCCTACCTAGTAAGTTTAAGGAGCTGCACTCAAAATCAATTAGTCTTCCCTTCCTGCTGGATTGGCCAGCCCCACAGTGACGAGAGCTTAGATTTGGCATCCTAACCACCAGCCACTACAGGGTGGGAGAGAATACAAAGCACACCAATTTTTTTACTCTTTAGAGATATGCAGAGCAAGTTAAGTGTATTGTAGCTGACAATGATGCACGGCTTTTAGGTAAATAATGCCACTTCTCCTCTCCATAGAGCATACGTTGTAACTAGGATGAAACAACATACTTCTTAGAGGTCAGAGAGTTTAAACAAGATGAAGAAGCAGTCTTCCTATGATTCTCATTTAAAGTATAATCAGGGAACAATATTCTTCTCTAGACAAGAATATTTAGCAAGGGAATAATATGGTGAACTTTTTTTTTTTTTTAAACCCATATTAGTGACACTGACTCACATTTGTCATGAGTTAGAACTGATTCAATCAATGGCATTTCGACCAATAGTGCTGTCCGGTGCTTTTCAACTTAGAACACTCCTTTAGCTGGTTTGGGCTTCAAATGAAGAGGCAATTTGAGTTTTATAACAACCTTATAAGCCATTGATATGATTATCTGCATTTCTAAATAAGGATACTAAAGCATGGAAAAGTTACAGAGCTAACCATACCTCCTAAGCAGTGGAATACCACGGAAGACATTTAGACCTAGGGATTCGGACTCTAGATTCTACGAATTTTCCATCACCACCCTTTTCCCTGAATCCTTGTATATATGTATCTTCCCCCTAGTGGTTTGTTTGGGTTATAATTCATGGCCATTTTGTCTCTCGTGTGGCCTGGATAATTGGCAGAGTACAGGCCAGAGTGGACAGTACGGTCTCCCTTCTGCTTGGTCAAGGGAGACTTCCTAAAAGAGGTGGCATTTTAATGAGTAGGTTTTCCTGTGAAACCAATGTATATGGTCCATACCTTTTTCTTTCAGGAAAATGCATCACACAAACAGAGCACTACAGAGTGGGGTTGTAGCATTTGATGACTTGCTTTGCTTGCTTGGGGATGGGCTAATTTTTAGCTTATACAGCATGGTGTGTAGTAAAATAACATGCTGTATAGCAGCCATTCATCACTGATCACTCCCTGATCCCCCATTGACCCTTACAACCCCTGATACATGTCGTCTTATGCCCCTTTCTTTGTGTGTGTGTGTGCGATTAACAATCAGCACCCCCCCCCATTTTTTTGAAACTAAGTGTTCATGTAATATAATATCATAGAATCTGCTCAGCTGTCATCTGAGAGAACTGGTGTGGCTAGGACAGAAAGCCAGGGGTCAAATAAACAGCAAGAAGGGAAAATATTTTTAGAAATAAAATATACAAATATTCCTAAATGTGGTCAAACTGTTTCTTCACAGCACGAAGCATGGTTGATTGTTAATGGTGAGAACAGTTTAACTTTTACATATTATTTTTTTTAGAAACCTTCTTGTGAGGGCAGATTACTCACCATGTTGGGAATCGACTAAACCTTACTTGGAATACAAGTGTCTCCTTAGCTGATATATAGCAGGTGAAGCCATATCAGAGCTCTTGTCCTGTGTAGATTGACCTCATGTGCAACCCATGTTGTTCATCCAGAAGTTTGGATATAATTCTTCCATTACAAGGTTTGTAGTCTGGGAAGCAAGATGAAGTGTGATGTTTTTTTCAAAGAAACAAATATTAATTCCTCTCAATTACATCCAACTATTGATAGCTTCCTGAGTCAGAGTTACTGACTCATGTCTTCTAGAAAGGACAAAAGCAGAACAGAGACAGCTGTGTGGGCAGACCCCCTCTGGGCATAGGCAGAAGTTATCCAAGAAGCTTCCACATAGCTCCTCTGGTTCCTGATCAGCCTCTGCATAGTCACTCTCTTATTCACTTGCAAAATTTTATTTTGAAATGGCTGAAAAAAAATGCTCAGAAGTCATTTTCTGTAGCCACAATGCTGCCTTTCATGAACTAGGTACTGATCTCAACAACTCTCTGAACTGTATCTACGTTTCACCTTCGCCACTCACTTTGCCCAGGTTTGCCCAGATTTTTGGAAAGGTTGTTTGATTTCCACTTCCATATGTAGCCAAGTGAGCATGTAGGGAATTTTGTTTGCAATTTTTAAAAGAATTCTCAGTAGCTTTTCCCTAACTCTAACCGAAAAAACCTCTTATCTTGAAGGAAGGAAAAAGAAGATATAAGAATGCAAATCTAGGGGCAGGGTTTTAGGTTTATTTACCAGACTTACTCCTCTATTTTCTTCTTTGAACTTTAGAGCAACCTTATGCCTTTTTGCAGCAGACAATATTCTCTCTATGTTTAGCGGTTGAACAGAGAGCCATTAGAAGTGAAAGACTCGCGACTGGCGACTAGCTACTGACAAAGGCAGAATTGGAACTGAGGTCTCCTTATGTTTTTACCCTACCCGGAAGCCCACAGCTCTCCAGAAGTCCTGACTCCTTGAGATTGCGATATTGGCCATTCACCAGCCATGTGACTTGCCATTCTGTTCATATCTAAGAGACTCCAAATGATGATGGGTACATTTGCCTCCCACTGCTATGGGGGGTAAATGAGACCATGCAAAATGCTTGAAACTGGGCTCTAGCTAGCAAGAAGGAGATTATCCGTGGGTTGAAGCCATTGTGACTGTTGTGAGGATGTCCTTAGTCTGCTATACATGGAAGCAATAGCATTAGTTTACATTTATATTGCTTACTGAATAAGGGAATTGCTAGTTTAAATAGAGCTTAGGTTTTCTCTGGGTCTATGCACTGTCTATATCCCTTCTGCTAGAAATTGCTACTACCGTGATTCTATGCTATGCTAGTCCATTCCCTTGGGATGGCCCTCTTTTATTGTTGCTAAGACTAAATAGAAGCACCATATCTTTCTGTGCTAGATGCTCAACTTCAGGAGAGTTAGAGCAGGTAGAAATACCAATGACATGACATCTTCATTATGATTTCTGTCCTTTATGCTGGTCTTTCTGTTGACACTGGGGAAATGTCCACCTGTCCCTCCTATGTCTATCAACCAAAACCCCACTCTCCTTTTTCCTTTGAATTCAACTGACAGATCCCTTTGTGTCCTTCTAGTTCAGAACTTAACACCAAAAGATAAAGTCAAAGATAAAAGGCAAATCTTAACTCTCAAAGTTCTGGAAAACACTCTTTACCCTATCCTAGTATACCAAACAATCTTTCTCACACTAAAACATCTTGAGAATTTTCTTCTAACCTACTTATTTCTATTAACTCAGAAAACCTGCCTCATAATTTTGATACTGGGTGATGAAGTGAACACTTAGCAGAGAATGTAGATGAAGTGGATCCTCTGTTGTCTGGACTCCTCACCTTAGACAAACTATATCTCATAGAGAAAGGTGTCTGTCTGTCCTGCTCATGTGACTTCCTCTCAGCCAACCTCCACCTCATTTTGAGATGATTGTTTGTAGTTAGGGCTCATTAAACCATCTTGTGAAGACTGTGGACACTTTCATTACATAGAATCTTCATAGAAAGGTACAGAAATGTATAGTTGTTGAGTGGGGAAAAAAAACACACAAAAAAACCAAAGCTTTCTGGATTCCCAACAACTGTGTTCCAGATCATAAGCAGACCTGACCACAGACAAGTTCACTTATATTCATGAACTTTGGTTTATCTTTCTATAAAGTGAAAGTTAAACATTATATAGAACATTGTTTTGAGAATGTAACTACCATGCAGTAAACTCACTGTCATTGAGTCAATAGCAAACCCTTGTCGGTATGAGACTGTAACTGTTCAGGGGAGTAGAAAGTCCAGTCTTTCTCCCTTGGAGCTGCTGGTGGTTTTGAACTGCTAACATGTGGATCGCAGCCCAACATGTAACCACGACACCACCAGGGCTCCTCTCTACATACTAGGTATAATCAACAAATAATTCTTTCCTTCCCGTCCCAAGAAGAGAATTTTGTGAAGAAAAAATGGGACAATTCAAGTGAAATAATTGTTTAAGCACCACAAAATGATTTATATATTTTCATAATTACTTTTCTTAACAATTTAATCAGAATATTTGAACCATTTAACATGTCCCAAAATGTCTATAGTGAGTAAAGATTTTATGTAATTCATTAAAGCATGGAAAAGATTGGCAAAACAAGGCATCTATTGGAAAGCATATATTTTAATATCCAACGTGCTTTTCTGGTGCAGCCTAAAGTGCTGAATTAGGCATTTACTGAACCAAGGAATAGAACAATGATACTTTGTATGTTCAGCACTTCCAGATCCAGTTTTGGCTGCAGTTAGTGTAGCTCAGTGGAATTTGTCATTGGGCATGAAGGAAGCTCAGACATGCTCCCCCCACACCCCCGCCCCCCCCCTGCCAGTATCATGATCCCAATTCTACCTTAAAAATCCGGCTAAACCAGAGGATGTATACTGGTACATATAGGAACCAGAAACACAGGAAATCCAGGACAGATGATCCCTTCAAGGCCAATGCTCAGAGTGGTGGCAATACCGGAGGGTGCAGCGAATATGGGTTAGAAAGGAGGAATCAATTATAAGGATCTACATATAACCTCCTCCCTAGGGGACAGACAACAGAAAATCAGGTGAAGGGGGATAACGGACAGTGTAAAATATGATAAAATAATAATAATGTATAAATTATCAAGGGTTCATGAGGCAGAGGGCAGCAGGGAGTCAGGGGGGAAATTGAGGAGCTGATACCAAGGGTTTAAGTGAAGAGACAATCTTTTGAGAATGATGAGAGCAATGAATGTACAAATGTGCTTGACACAATTGATGTATGTATGGATTGTGGTAAGAGTTGTATGAGCCCCCAATAAATTTTTTTTTTTTAAATTCCAAATCTAGCAGTATAACCCTAAAATAAAGTGACACGAACAATGAAAATAGCAGAATGTATTTCATTCTCCATTTGAAGGAGGAAAAAGCTAAGAGTAGAAATAGAAACTTGGCATAAATAGTATACACAGGTATAGTCTGAAAATACCCATTCCACTTGATTGCCCACCAATATCTCCCCTGACTCATGGGCCACTCTCATGATGTGAGTGACTGTGAGCAGTCAGCCAAGTGGCAGACACAGAGGCAGGACTGATCTTCCCGAAGCAGTTTTCATGCTCTTGCTCCCCTAGTGCTTTTGAAGCAACCTGCCTAAGCCAACGGAGTGGAATGCTAACATCTGTCCCTAATTCACCTTCCACATGAGATGTGTAGCCTGGGCAATGAGATGCGTAGTGAGCACAATAGCAACAGGGTAGTGGTCTAACAATGAATGCTTTAGATATATGAGGTCCCGATGGTGTAGGTCCCAAGCTCATGGCACCGGAGATGCTAATTACATTTGCCAATTTAGTTTGGAGTCAAAATGCATTTTTTATTCTAATTTTTATTTTTTGTGTGTGCTGTCATCAATTGGGGGATGGTATAGGGAGAGACTGCCTTTAAGAGTCTTCCAATCTTTCATGAAATGAAAGCCATTTCCTGAGACAACGTCCATTCAGAACAAAGAGACAGAAAGGATACTTTAGCCATTAAT
The DNA here is from genome assembly GCF_000313985.2 of Echinops telfairi. Lineage (NCBI taxonomy): Eukaryota > Metazoa > Chordata > Mammalia > Afrosoricida > Tenrecidae > Echinops > Echinops telfairi. The sequence goes on along the minus strand of NW_022107407.1, from coordinate 9,461,017 downwards.
TAGCCTTAGAGCAGCCATTCTCAACCTGTGGGTTCTGATACCTTTTTGGGTTAAACGACCCTTTCACAAGGGTTGCCCGATATATAGCAGTAGCAAAATTAGTTATGAAGTAGCTATGAAAATAATTTTATGGTTGGGTCACCACAATATGAGGAACTGTATGAAAGGGTTGCAGCATTAGGAAAGTTATATACCACTGCCTTAGAGACTCTTCAGACCATACAAAGTATAGCAATATGGGGCACATACAGATCTACATGTTTTCTTATTTTTAAAAATTGTGTGGGTAATTTAAGACCAAGAGCAATGTCTCACAATCTGTTGTACTCTGATGAATGTCTATTGTAATATGGTATTGGAAGATGGAGAATCCACCTAAAATGTGTATAATCAAAGCTATTTCACAGACTAGCTAATTCTCACCATGAAGGAAATTTAAGAACCAATAAAAATTATATCAACTAATTAATTTTAAAATTACATTTTATTAATTTAATTGTTTCTTTAAGCTATGCTAATTATGAGTCTTAACACTTAAGAACACCCTTGTTATTTTCTTGGGCAGTAATGTGAACAGGTCAGTTATTTAAATGGTTGGTTACAATAAGGCAGCCCATGCCACTGCCATAAACTAATTCTGACTCATGTGGTCCCTAGAAAATAATAGAACTACTCCAAGTGGTTTCTGAGACTATAGCAAGCATGCAGCATTCACTTACATAATAAAATGATTAAATGGTAAGTACTTTAGCAGTGTAATGTGAATATCAGCATTTAAGTAGTACAGAGAACATTGAATTTTCTTTTGATGAATGTCAACTGATATAAATAAATACATTTACAATGTAACTTTGGAAACTTCCAGGTGATCACTGAAATCTATTTTAGTGGTGTTAAAACATGTGGACACTTCTCTCTGGTTCTCTCCTCATGCTTGGTTTTAAGGACGTAATTAAACTCAATGTTTTATCTCAGCAGATATAGCTCTGAGTGCTTCTTATATGGTATCTCTCTCTTATATCTATCATTAATATAAAATCTTTGTAGTAGTTACCTAATTTCTTGTCAACTTGATAAATAAGTGTAGGGATGGAGTCTAGCCTGTCAATCAGGTCACAGCCTGATGATGACTCCTTGTGGGCGTGGCCTACTGATGAGGATTCTGGGAACTTCCTCTCTTGCCCTAGGAGGTAGCCCATACACTCTCTTTCTGCTTTCACCTTCCTACTGACAAGCCACAACGAGTCATGCTCAGACCTGCGAGGGCCCTGGAGATCCTTCCATAACCACTGGATCCACAAGATTTTGTATCCACTGGCCTGTGATCTTCCTGCATTTTGCATCATTTCATGTACTGTGTGAGTCTGAAGAGGGATTCATAGATTAATATCGAACTTATGGGCTAATATAGGATTTATGGACTTTATTTGGACTGGGCTAGGATGTTTCTCAATGCACAATTGCTCTTTGTAAGGTGACCAGATGTCCCGCTTTTGGCGGGACAGTCCCGATTTTTAACAATTTTTCCCGCATCCTGGGGAAGTTTTAAAAAGTCCCGATTTTTGGAAAGAATGCACGACAAGCTAGGGTATACGGTTTTCAGCTGCCATGTGGCTATTTCACCAGGATATGAGTTTTATTAATGGTGTCCCGCTTTACAATGTTAAAATCTGGTCACCTTAAAGATGCTCTCTTACATATATATGAGTGTCAATGAATTTGTTTTTCTAATCACCCAAGTCTAATACACTCTTCTTCATTCAACATTTCTCCATAGTCAGCCTTTATAGGTGACTTAAAAGTTACAGAAAGCAACATTCTGAAATGACCCTTACATATGATTTGTTTCAATAACGTTTAAGCTTTGTTTAAGTAGCACATCTTTGAAAACATAACTCAAGTGTATACAAATGATACTATTTTTTTAAATTTTGATTTAATTGGGGGCTCTTAGAGCTCTTATCATAAGCCATACATATATCTGTTGTGTCAAATACATTGTACATATGTTGTCATCATATTTTTCAAACCATTTTCTTTCTACTTGAGCTCTTGATATCAGCTCCTCATTTTTTCCCCATCCCTCCCTCCTCCATGTCCCCTTGATAATTTATAAATTCTTCTTTTTCCCCCCATGTCTTACACAAACCGCTGTCTCCTTTCATCTACTTTTCTGCTGTCTGTTCCTCCCCGCCCCATCCCCCGAGTGGGAGCCATACATCAATTATTGTGATCAGTTCCCCCTTACTCCCTACCCACATCCCCCCAGTGATACTCTCCTAGTATCGTTGCTCCCCTTATTGGGCTCGAGGGGTTTACCTTTTCTTGTTTTCCTGTGTTGCCACCTCTTATCTATACAATTATACATGTTCTGATCTAGCCAGATTTTTGAGATAAAATTGGGGTCATGATAATGGGGGGGGTGGGACAGAGGGGAAGAAGCATTAAAGAACTAGAGGACGGTTGGATGTTTCATTTGTGCTATACTGCACCCTTACTTCGCTTCAATGTGGCCCTTCTGACAGGGGTTGTCCAAATGATTACAGATGGGCTTTGGGTTTCCACTCTGCACTTCTCCTCATTCCCATTGACATGATTTGTTTGTTTTGTTCTGGGTCTTTGATGTCTGATACTTGATCCCATCAACACCTCATGATCACACAGGCTGGTGTGCTTCTTCCATGTGGGATTTGTTGCTTCTCAGTCAGATGGCTGCTTATTTATTTGCAAACCTTGAAGATCCCAAACGCTATATCTTTTGATAGCTAAGCACCATCATCTTTCTTCACCACATTTGCTTATGCACCCATTTTGTCTTCAGTGATGGTGCCAGGGAAGGTGAACATCACAGAGTGCCATGTTAGTAGAACAAATTGTTCTTGCATTGAGGGAATACTTAAGTTATACTACTTTTGGTGATGTCAAGAGTTACCTGGATTCTTACTGCTAGTGCTCTTTTTTCCTCGTTTTTTCTGAGGCTCTGAAGAAAATAGTTTTAAAGCCACTGCTTTATATCTACTCAAGAGATTCAGAAACAAGTGATTAGTATTTACATATTATGTAAGATACTATAATTATAATAAACAGTCACTAACATACTACCTGGTAGACCTGGAGAAGATTGGTTATCAGGTTCTTATAGTCAGGGATAACATCTTCATCATTTTTTATGTCCTTGGCATTTTATTCATTGTCTTATTAACAAATATGGATTTGGTGAGATGGATGAGTAAGAGAGCATGTGTTAGCCCAGATTGATTAGAGAAACAAATCCAGGGATATTCATATATGTGTAAGAGAGAGATTTATATCATAGAGCAAATACACATTGAGAAAACATCCCAGCCCTGTCCAGAGCAAGTCCATAATTTTTATTGTAGTCCACATGTCCCATACTAGTCTATAAATTCATCTGCAGATTCACACAGCATATGCAACGATGCCAAAGCAGGAAGATTACATGCCGGTGGGTGAAAAGACTTGTGGAAGCATCTCAGAACTGGTGCAGCTCTCCATGTGGCTCCTCGAGCTCTAGGACTCTGGTTGCCATCAGTGTATCTCCATGTGGCTTGTCAACATTCCTTGACAGGAATGTCAAGCAAAGAAAGTGTGTGTCCTGTCTCCAGAGAGGAAGACCAGCGTTCCCAGAAACCTCAGGAGAAGGCCATGTCCACACAGAGGCATGATTGGCTATGACCTGCTTGACAGTCTAGACACTCCTTCACTCAAGTTGACAGGAGATAGTGTAACTGCCACAGAGAGAGAGAGTAAGTGAATGGATGAATGAGTGGATGAAGCTTACAAATATAAACTGAGACAGAAAGAACCAGGGGGAACACACATTGCGTGAAAAGTTTCTGAGAGCATAAAAAGTACTTTTTTGAAGATGGGAGCATGTTAATATTCTGTAAGGGGTGGTCTGACTATCTTTAATTTACCTTAGTTTGTGCTCACAGACTGGACTAAGAAATACTGTCTTGCTCTTGACTTGTATGAGAATATCTTCCAAATGTGTGGGTTTTTTTTTTCTTTTTCTTTTCTTTTTTCTGGAATATAAATCAAGAAAACAGAGCAATGACAAGCAGGCATTTTTGGACATGTATCATCTCATATTTTCAGATTCATTCATTCTCCTTAATGTATTGCTAGATTTTGAGTTTGGCAGTGTAGAAGGTATAAAATCCAGGAGGAAGAGTGTAACAAAAGCAAGAGATATCCCGGAGAAGTTAGGTGTTACTGGCTAAACCTTAAGATTACTCCACTCATAAATTTGGAAAATTCCTGAGAAAGAATTTGAGACAGAAAAGATACATCTCATACTGCATTTTTATCTTCTTTTCCTGCTTCTCCCTTCTTTAAAAACAAGAAAATAAACATATACAAATAGCAGAAGGCTGAGGTACCTATTTTACTTTCCTTATTGGATTTGGTTAAAGAAACCAGGCATAGTATAGTAAGCTTGAAGAACTTACAGTCTAATGAAGAGGCAGTCACCAACTCATGATTAGAAATGAGCCAGTTTATCCTCCCATTTTGATGGTGTCTACTTCACGTAATCCAGATTCTTGGATTATTTGTTCAGCATACATATTGAATAAGTATAGTAAAATGATATATCACAGTGACACACATTTTGATAGTTAAAGACTTGACTGGGCCAGGATTCTTAATGGTTTGGCAGTTAAGACTTTGCAATCTCCTGTGATGAGATCTTATTGAATGTCTGGCGTGCTTACAATGTAAGTAAATTCTTTGGAAGAACTTGCTGTATTTTGCTGGGTCTGGATCCTGCAGTGGGCTCCTCAACCTCCTGTTATTTGGGATTTGCACCAATGGCCTGCCATATTGTCTGCCACTCGTGGGAGCCATAACTGGTCTCCCATCTCTCCTGCTGACCTTGAATTCATTCACTTCTGCATCCAGAAGCCTGCTGTCTTCTTGCCAATCTTGGGTCCATTGGGCCCTCTGGCTACACAAGTCAAGAGATACCTCCAGTATAGCATCTGACCTTGGATTTGGAACTTTAATACTTCTATAACTGTGAAATCAATTTCCTTGATAACCATCTCTCTATATACATACATATATAAACTTCATTGGTTTGGCTTCATTAGTGAACCCAGGCTAAGATACACACCTATCTTAATTTTAAACATGATCAATATTGCCTTGATCTATTTGATGAACTAACTGTTCCTTGTTATATGAATAGCTTATGCATGAGGGGTTAAGTGTTCTTGTATTCCCATTCTTCACAATGTTATCAATAATTTGTTATGATCCACTGTAATGAAGTGAAATTACTTGTTTTGACTTTTCATATTCTTTGTAACTCCCACACAGTCACTGGGTGGGATCATGTAAATAAGGTATAGAGGACTCTAACTCAGGGATTGGTCAATTTTGTACTCCAATGTGTGTAAATGTGAGCTATCTCAGAGGCAGGAACAGAGAAAACCAACAATCATCCTAAAAGAAGAGCTGTTAATGAAGTGCATATCAGATGTCTGTCTAAGGTGACAGAGCCAGAGACCTCAGTACTGAGATCATGAAGCAGAGATGCATCACAGCATTGAGACCATAAGACAGTGTAGAAGTGTGGCACTGAGACTGTGATAATAACAAGGATCTTTCTGGCTGACATAAGGAGTAATGCTGAGTGTCACTGGGCAGGAACTGGCCTGCAGAGAGGGTTGCTCTTGAGGCATTTATCAGCACTGAAGAAACTTCACAACAGTCTTATGAACTGAGCTGAAGTTAAAGGAGAGTTTAGCTGAGGGACCATGATTTCTAGTAACCACTAACTTCCCTAATAAACCCACATAATCATGAATATTCTTTGCAAATTCTCTGTGGCCATTAGAATGGATTATTGAGTCCAGCAAAGAACTGGAGTGCCTTTGGAGAGGGGAAGTTGATGTCTGAAAAGGATAAGGAAGTTGGAGGATAGAAGAATGTCTGACTTCTGCTTCTTGGAATCATCCTTGGACAGATGTGGGGTTAGATGCTCCTTCTCACTTATGTAGCTAGAGGAGGCCAGGCATGACCTCCATGCAATTTCTTCATACACATTTCCAAATGTCTTTGCATGCTCAATACAACACAGGCCAACATCTTTCCTGAAATTCTCTGCTTTTAAGCAAGTTCCATAACATCAGCACTACTATCCCTTGAACCATCCCTTGTTCTCTTCTGAACTCATACTGAATTTCTGGCAGTTCTGCTTAATGCAACAATTTTCATATTGTGTTAACAAATACGTGTGAACTTGATGGTATTGTTCAATAACTCTGCATTTCATTAGATCATCTTTCTTTGGATTGGGTATGAATAGAGATCACTTCTAGTCAGTTAGTCAGCTGGTTTCTTCAAAATGTCTTGGTATAGATGAGTGAGCACTTCCAGAGGACCATTCTCAGTTGGTATCAGTAGTACTGTAGCATTAGACCTGGTGATCCACATCATTAGGAAGCCTTTATAGAGAACTTATATTCTGTAACATGTAGAGTTGCCGTGAATCAGTATGTCTGAATGGCAACAGACTTATTTTCTTTTGGTCTTTATGTTGGGATTACGTCCCAGATGTTGCTCGGTTATTTAGGAGCTGCTGGCCATAGCATTTTGCCAAGTGAATCCATTTCCTTATGAAGTTGTTCCTCAACATTCTACCTCTCTCTGGTATCTGTACCTTCATCATCTTTCCATCGTCTGAGAAATCCATTTGTGATGACCTTTTTTTTGAGAGGTATACTGGGATGCTCATGGCTCACTTAGCATATGGTGTTATGGATTGCACAGAATGCCCTTACAACCAAAAATAACCTCATTTTTCTTCTTTGCAGCAGCTGAATGGTTTGAATTGCCAAATATTTGGTTAACAATCTATCACTTACCAGACAGTGCCATCAAGGCTTCCCATTTGATGAAAGTAAAATTGACTGCCCTCTAGATTCCTCTGACCCAGAGTGACCCTGCAGGACAGATCAGAGCTGCCCTTTTGGTTTTCCAAAAGAGAGTAGAAAGCCTCATCACTGGCTAGTGGTTTCAAACTGCAGACCTTGCAGATACCATCCAAACATGTAACACTACATCAAATGTGACTTTGATCAGAAATGCAGTCTTTTAAAATGTTTTCAGCTTATGTAAGATCGTGCTGCAAGAAGGTAGACTTAACCCAATATGAATGTTGTCCTTATAAAAGATTGGAAGAGCAGACACACACCGGGGAAAGACAACCATGTGAAGTTGCAGGCAGAAGGGAAGTTATGCTGCATTTGCAAACAAAGTACCCATATTGGTTCCAGAAGCTAGAGGGGACAAGAAAGGATCTTCTGGGGTCTCTGGAAAGAATATCGCCTTATTGATACCTTGAATTCAGACATGTAGCTTTCAGAATTTTGAGACAGTACATTTCTCTTGTTTTGAGGCACGCTTTATTAGTATCACTCTAGTACACTAATACATATGTAGAAACCTTTTCCTTCCCAGACCGGTTGTCGTTTTGATCACTGAGCACAAGAAAATACTTGCTTTTGTACTGCTTATCATGGAAACCAGACAATATTCTTGAGTATTACTGTCTTAGTTATCTACTGCTGCTATAATGGAAAAATCACAAGTGGGTAGTTTTACAAACATAAACTTTTTCTCTTACACTCTAAAATACCAGACGTCTGAATTTAAAATGCTAGCTGTAACAGGAAGCACGCCCATTCTTCTGGCTCTGGAGGAAGGATCTGTGAGCCTAGAATCCTTTGGACATCAACATGTGTTTGGCACTGAGGTTGCACTGAGTTATGAAGTTCTCGGCATGGCACCATGGATCCAAAGGGCACATACTCCACTCGCTAACTTTTTTTTTTGGCAGTAGTAGTTTGTTTCCTCCTCTCTGCTAGCTCCTAGCTCCCCCTGCCTTTTTAACAGTTTCATTGGCATATCATTTTCATATCACATACCTCAATATATCATATACTTAACATATCAATAGTTCAATCACATTAAGAAGAACTGTCTGGTAAACACCATGATTCATTTAGAACTTTATTTCTAGCTCCTTCTATCTTTTGTCAGATGTTTCAGGCCACACTCCAGGGAAAGTCTCCTTGCAACTGAGAGCTGAATCTGGCGTAAGGGTGGTGCATCCTGCTCTAGTCACTTTACAACTCACTGATTCCATTTTAATACATCATGGGGCCTGATGACATCGTTAGCTAACTGTCAAACTATTGAGAAATATGTCAAACAAGTGGGCACATATTTTGTAGGAAAACAATTCCATCCATGGCAGTTTACAAATATTAAAATTCTTTCAATCCATGACAGTCTACATATATTCAATCCACAGCAGTCTATATATATTTAAATCCATTCTTGGGTAATTTTAGAATAAAAATTTACTTTTTATCTTAAGGCTCATTTATGCAGCCCATTATAAATATTCAAAATCTTTATAAAATCAGTAATACAAAATCATACACACTTAGACTAGAAAAGAGTGTAGTCATCATGGTATGTTATTGTTTGTGGTAGTTACATAATCTGGTGTCAATTTGGGATCTGAGAGGATTAAGAGTGCAGAAGTAGTGTCTAGTCTGTCAATCGGGTCATAGCCAATGAGGCCTCTGTGTCGGCATGGCCTTCTCCTGAGAATTCTGGTAACTCCTGTATGTCCTCCTTGGAGGCAAGAGACACACTCTATCTCTTCTCACTCCCTGAGAGACAGCTCTACTGACAACACACATGGTGCTACTTCCTCAGAACTGGAGAAGCCACATGGACTTACCCTGATGCAACCAGACCTCTGGAGTCAGAGAAGCCACATAGAGACCCTTGCCAGTGCTGAGATGCTTACAATGCCACTGGATCCACAAGACTTCCAACCCACTGGCCCGTGATCCTCCTGCATTCATCATCATTGCATGTATTTTGTGATTCTGAAGAGGCCTTTATAGATTGGTATCGGGTGTATGGGTTAACATTGGATTTATGGATTTGATCTGGACTAGGCTGGGATGTTTTCTCAGTATTCAATTGCTCTT